>NW_028232004.1:600000-755000 GCF_054491065.1 Syngnathus leptorhynchus
TGGAGGTATGGAGCCACCAGCCAGCACCCTCCGTGGCTGGATCAATGGAAGTGTTTTAGGTACCAGGCAGCCAAAGGGCCGAGGCCTCACGCTCGACCACGCCGGCGCAGAGTTCCAGCCGCTCGGATAAGCTCTGTCACTCACCCGCCGCGCAGCCACCGGTAACGGGGAAATGTCGCCGCCTGGCGGACACGCCGTTGTAAATGAATGGGCTTTCGCACTTAGTGCAATTTTCGCCAACTCTCTGACTTAGAGCTATGGAGGTATGGAGCTATGGAGCCACCAGCCACCCAGGCTGGAGCTATGGAGCTCTGGAGGTATGGAGCTCAGGTGCTATGGAAGTATGGAGCTATGGAGCTATGGAGCTCTGGAAGTATGGAGCTATGGAGCTCTGGAGGTATGGAGCTATGGAGCCCTGGAGCTATGGAGCTCTGGTGCTATGGAGGTATGGAGCTCTGGAGGTATGGAGCTCTGGAGGTATGGAGCTATGGAGCTATGGAGCCCTGGAGCTATGGAGCTATGGAGCCCTGGAGCTATGGAGCTATGGAGCCCTGGAGCTATGGAGCTATGGAGCTCTGGTGCTATGGAGCTATGGAGCTCTGGTGCTATGGAGCTATGGAGCTCTGGTGCTATGGAGCTATGGAGCTCTGGTGCTATGGAGCTATGGAGCTCTGGAAGTATGGAGCTATGGAGCTCTGGAGGTATGGAGCTATGGAGCCCTGGAGCTATGGAGCCCTGGAGCTATGGAAGTATGGAGCTCTGGTGCTATGGAGCTATGGAGCTCTGGTGCTATGGAACTATGGAGCTCTGGAGCTATGGAGCTCTGGAGGTATGGAGCTATGGAGCTATGGAGCTCTGGAGGTATGGAGCTATGGAGCTATGGAAGTATGGAGCTCTGGTGCTATGGAGCTATGGAGCTCTGGTGCTATGGAGCTATGGAGCTCTGGTGCTATGGAGCTATGGAGCTATGGAGCTCTGGAAGTATGGAGCTCTGGTGCTATGGAGCTATGGAGCTCTGGTGCTATGGAGCTATGGAGCTCTGGTGCTATGGAGCTATGGAGCTCTGGTGCTATGGAGCTCTGGTGCTATGGAGCTCTGGTGCTATGGAGCTATGGAGCTCTGGTGCTATGGAGCTATGGAGCTCTGGAGGTATGGAGCTCTGGAGGTATGGAGCTCTGGAGGTATGGAGCTTTGGAGCCCTGGAGCTCTGGAGGTATGGAGCTATGGTGCTATGGAGCTCTGAAGCCATGGAGCTCTGGTGCTATGGAGCTCTGGAGCTCTGGAGGTATGGAGCTCTGGAGGTATGGAGCTATGGAGCCCTGGAGCTCTGGAGGTATGGAGCTATGGTGCTATGGAGCTCTGAAGCCATGGAGCTCTGGTGCTATGGAGCTCTGGAGCTCTGGAGGTATGGAGCTCTGGAGGTATGGAGCTATGGAGCCCTGGAGCTCTGGAGGTATGGAGCTATGGTGCTATGGAGCTCTGAAGCCATGGAGCTCTGGTGCTATGGAGCTCTGGAGCTCTGGAGGTATGGAGCTCTGGAGGTATGGAGCTCTGGAGGTATGGAGCTATGGAGCCCTGGAGCTCTGGAGGTATGGAGCTATGGTGCTATGGAGCTCTGAAGCCATGGAGCTCTGGTGCTATGGAGCTCTGGAGGTATGGAGCTCTGGAGGTATGGAGCTCTGGAGGTATGGAGCTATGGAGCCCTGGAGCTCTGGAGGTATGGAGCTATGGTGCTATTGAGCTCTGAAGCCATGGAGCTCTGGTGCTATGGAGCTATGGAGCTCTGGTGCTATGGAGCTATGGAGGTATGGAGCCACCAGCCAGCACCCTCCGTGGCTGGATCAATGGAAGTGTTTTAGGTACCAGGCAGCCAAAGGGCCGAGGCCTCACGCTCGACCACGCCGGCGCAGAGTTCCAGCCGCTCGGATAAGCTCTGTCACTCACCCGCCGCGCAGCCACCGGTAACGGGGAAATGTCGCCGCCTTGTGGACACGCCGTTGTAAATGAATGGGCTTTCGCACTTAGTGCAATTTTCGCCAACTCTCTGACTTAGAGCTATGGAAGTATGGAGCTATGGAGCCACCAGCCACCCAGGCTGGAGCTCTGGAGCTCTGGAGGTATGGAGCTCTGGTGCTATGGAAGTATGGAGCTCTGGTGCTATGGAAGTATGGAGCTATGGAGGTATGGAAGTATGGAGCTATGGAAGTATGGAGCTATGGAGCTCTGGAAGTATGGAGCTATGGAGCTCTGGAGGTATGGAGCCCTGGAGCTATGGAGCCCTGGAGCTATGGAAGTATGGAGCTCTGGTGCTATGGAGCTATGGAGCTCTGGTGCTATGGAGCTATGGAGCTATGGAGCTCTGGAGCTATGGAGCTCTGGAGGTATGGAGCTATGGAGCTATGGAGCTCTGGAGGTATGGAGCTATGGAGCTATGGAAGTATGGAGCTCTGGTGCTATGGAGCTATGGAGCTCTGGTGCTATGGAGCTATGGAGCTCTGGTGCTATGGAGCTATGGAGCTATGGAGCTATGGAGCTCTGGAAGTATGGAGCTCTGGTGCTATGGAGCTATGGAGCTCTGGTGCTATGGAGCTATGGAGCTCTGGTGCTATGGAGCTCTGGTGCTATGGAGCTCTGGTGCTATGGAGCTATGGAGCTCTGGTGCTATGGAGCTCTGGAGGTATGGAGCTCTGGAGGTATGGAGCTCTGGAGGTATGGAGCTATGGAGCCCTGGAGCTCTGGAGGTATGGAGCTATGGTGCTATGGAGCTCTGAAGCCATGGAGCTCTGGTGCTATGGAGCTATGGAGCTCTGGTGCTATGGAGCTATGGAGCTATGGAGCTCTGGAAGTATGGAGCTCTGGTGCTATGGAGCTATGGAGCTCTGGTGCTATGGAGCTATGGAGCTCTGGTGCTATGGAGCTATGGAGCTCTGGTGCTATGGAGCTCTGGTGCTATGGAGCTCTGGTGCTATGGAGCTATGGAGCTCTGGTGCTATGGAGCTATGGAGCTCTGGAGGTATGGAGCTCTGGAGGTATGGAGCTCTGGAGGTATGGAGCTATGGAGCCCTGGAGCTCTGGAGGTATGGAGCTATGGTGCTATGGAGCTCTGAAGCCATGGAGCTCTGGTGCTATGGAGCTCTGGAGCTCTGGAGGTATGGAGCTCTGGAGGTATGGAGCTATGGAGCCCTGGAGCTCTGGAGGTATGGAGCTATGGTGCTATGGAGCTCTGAAGCCATGGAGCTCTGGTGCTATGGAGCTCTGGAGCTCTGGAGGTATGGAGCTCTGGAGGTATGGAGCTCTGGAGGTATGGAGCTATGGAGCCCTGGAGCTCTGGAGGTATGGAGCTATGGTGCTATGGAGCTCTGAAGCCATGGAGCTCTGGTGCTATGGAGCTCTGGAGGTATGGAGCTCTGGAGGTATGGAGCTCTGGAGGTATGGAGCTATGGAGCCCTGGAGCTCTGGAGGTATGGAGCTATGGTGCTATGGAGCTCTGAAGCCATGGAGCTCTGGTGCTATGGAGCTCTGGAGGTATGGAGCTCTGGAGGTATGGAGCTCTGGAGGTATGGAGCTATGGAGCCCTGGAGCTCTGGAGGTATGGAGCTATGGTGCTATGGAGCTCTGAAGCCATGGAGCTCTGGTGCTATGGAGCTATGGAGCTCTGGTGCTATGGAGCTATAGAGGTATGGAGCCACCAGCCAGCACCCTCCGTGGCTGGATCAATGGAAGTGATTTAGGTACCAGGCAGCCAAAGGGCCGAGGCCTCACGCTCGACCACGCCGGCGCAGAGTTCCAGCCGCTCGGATAAGCTCTGTCACTCACCCGCCGCGCAGCCACCGGTAACGGGGAAATGTCGCCGCCTGGCGGACACGCCGTTGTAAATGAATGGGCTTTCGCACTTAGTGCAATTTTCGCCAACTCTCTGACTTAGAGCTATGGAAGTATGGAGCTATGGAGCCACCAGCCACCCAGGCTGGAGCTATGGAGCTCTGGAGGTATGGAGCTCAGGTGCTATGGAAGTATGGAGCTATGGAGCTATGGAAGTATGGAGCTATGGAGCTATGGAGCTCTGGAAGTATGGAGCTATGGAGCTCTGGAGGTATGGAGCTATGGAGCCCTGGAGCCCTGGAGCTATGGAGCTCTGGTGCTATGGAGGTATGGAGCTCTGGAGGTATGGAGCTCTGGAGGTATGGAGCTATGGAGCCCTGGAGCTATGGAGCTATGGAGCCCTGGAGCTATGGAGCTATGGAGCCCTGGAGCTATGGAGCTATGGAGCTCTGGTGCTATGGAGCTATGGAGCTCTGGTGCTATGGAGCTATGGAGCTCTGGTGCTATGGAGCTATGGAGCTCTGGTGCTATGGAGCTATGGAGCTCTGGAAGTATGGAGCTATGGAGCTCTGGAGGTATGGAGCTATGGAGCCCTGGAGCTATGGAGCCCTGGAGCTATGGAAGTATGGAGCTCTGGTGCTATGGAGCTATGGAGCTCTGGTGCTATGGAGCTATGGAGCTCTGGAGCTATGGAGCTCTGGAAGTATGGAGCTATGGAGCTCTGGAGGTATGGAGCTATGGAGCCCTGGAGCTATGGAGCCCTGGAGCTATGGAAGTATGGAGCTCTGGTGCTATGGAGCTATGGAGCTCTGGTGCTATGGAGCTATGGAGCTCTGGAGCTATGGAGCTCTGGAGCTATGGAGCTATGGAGCTATGGAGCTCTGGAGGTATGGAGCTATGGAGCTATGGAAGTATGGAGCTCTGGTGCTATGGAGCTATGGAGCTCTGGTGCTATGGAGCTATGGAGCTCTGGTGCTATGGAGCTATGGAGCTATGGAGCTCTGGAAGTATGGAGCTCTGGTGCTATGGAGCTATGGAGCTCTGGTGCTATGGAGCTATGGAGCTCTGGTGCTATGGAGCTATGGAGCTCTGGTGCTATGGAGCTCTGGTGCTATGGAGCTCTGGTGCTATGGAGCTATGGAGCTCTGGTGCTATGGAGCTATGGAGCTCTGGAGGTATGGAGCTCTGGAGGTATGGAGCTCTGGAGGTATGGAGCTTTGGAGCCCTGGAGCTCTGGAGGTATGGAGCTATGGTGCTATGGAGCTCTGAAGCCATGGAGCTCTGGTGCTATGGAGCTCTGGAGCTCTGGAGGTATGGAGCTCTGGAGGTATGGAGCTATGGAGCCCTGGAGCTCTGGAGGTATGGAGCTATGGTGCTATGGAGCTCTGAAGCCATGGAGCTCTGGTGCTATGGAGCTCTGGAGCTCTGGAGGTATGGAGCTCTGGAGGTATGGAGCTATGGAGCCCTGGAGCTCTGGAGGTATGGAGCTATGGTGCTATGGAGCTCTGAAGCCATGGAGCTCTGGTGCTATGGAGCTCTGGAGCTCTGGAGGTATGGAGCTCTGGAGGTATGGAGCTCTGGAGGTATGGAGCTATGGAGCCCTGGAGCTCTGGAGGTATGGAGCTATGGTGCTATGGAGCTCTGAAGCCATGAAGCTCTGGTGCTATGGAGCTCTGGAGGTATGGAGCTCTGGAGGTATGGAGCTCTGGAGGTATGGAGCTATGGAGCCCTGGAGCTCTGGAGGTATGGAGCTATGGTGCTATGGAGCTCTGAAGCCATGGAGCTCTGGTGCTATGAAGCTCTGGAGGTATGGAGCTCTGGAGGTATGGAGCTCTGGAGGTATGGAGCTATGGAGCCCTGGAGCTCTGGAGGTATGGAGCTATGGTGCTATGGAGCTCTGAAGCCATGGAGCTCTGGTGCTATGGAGCTCTGGAGGTATGGAGCTCTGGAGGTATGGAGCTCTGGAGGTATGGAGCTATGGAGCCCTGGAGCTCTGGAGGTATGGAGCTATGGTGCTATGGAGCTCTGAAGCCATGGAGCTCTGGTGCTATGGAGCTATGGAGCTCTGGTGCTATGGAGCTATGGAGGTATGGAGCCACCAGCCAGCACCCTCCGTGGCTGGATCAATGGAAGTGTTTTAGGTACCAGGCAGCCAAAGGGCCGAGGCCTCACGCTCGACCACGCCGGCGCAGAGTTCCAGCCGCTCGGATAAGCTCTGTCACTCACCCGCCGCGCAGCCACCGGTAACGGGGAAATGTCGCCGCCTTGTGGACACGCCGTTGTAAATGAATGGGCTTTCGCACTTAGTGCAATTTTCGCCAACTCTCTGACTTAGAGCTATGGAAGTATGGAGCTATGGAGCCACCAGCCACCCAGGCTGGAGCTCTGGAGCTCTGGAGGTATGGAGCTCTGGTGCTATGGAAGTATGGAGCTCTGGTGCTATGGAAGTATGGAGCTATGGAGGTATGGAAGTATGGAGCTATGGAAGTATGGAGCTATGGAGCTCTGGAAGTATGGAGCTATGGAGCTCTGGAGGTATGGAGCCCTGGAGCTATGGAGCCCTGGAGCTATGGAAGTATGGAGCTCTGGTGCTATGGAGCTATGGAGCTCTGGTGCTATGGAGCTATGGAGCTATGGAGCTCTGGAGCTATGGAGCTCTGGAGGTATGGAGCTATGGAGCTATGGAGCTCTGGAGGTATGGAGCTATGGAGCTATGGAAGTATGGAGCTCTGGTGCTATGGAGCTATGGAGCTCTGGTGCTATGGAGCTATGGAGCTCTGGTGCTATGGAGCTATGGAGCTATGGAGCTCTGGAAGTATGGAGCTCTGGTGCTATGGAGCTATGGAGCTCTGGTGCTATGGAGCTATGGAGCTCTGGTGCTATGGAGCTCTGGTGCTATGGAGCTCTGGTGCTATGGAGCTATGGAGCTCTGGTGCTATGGAGCTCTGGAGGTATGGAGCTCTGGAGGTATGGAGCTCTGGAGGTATGGAGCTATGGAGCCCTGGAGCTCTGGAGGTATGGAGCTATTGTGCTATGGAGCTCTGAAGCCATGGAGCTCTGGTGCTATGGAGCTATGGAGCTCTGGTGCTATGGAGCTATGGAGCTATGGAGCTCTGGAAGTATGGAGCTCTGGTGCTATGGAGCTATGGAGCTCTGGTGCTGTGGAGCTATGGAGCTCTGGTGCTATGGAGCTATGGAGCTCTGGTGCTATGGAGCTCTGGTGCTATGGAGCTCTGGTGCTATGGAGCTATGGAGCTCTGGTGCTATGGAGCTATGGAGCTCTGGAGGTATGGAGCTCTGGAGGTATGGAGCTCTGGAGGTATGGAGCTATGGAGCCCTGGAGCTCTGGAGGTATGGAGCTATGGTGCTATGGAGCTCTGAAGCCATGGAGCTCTGGTGCTATGGAGCTCTGGAGCTCTGGAGGTATGGAGCTCTGGAGGTATGGAGCTATGGAGCCCTGGAGCTCTGGAGGTATGGAGCTATGGTGCTATGGAGCTCTGAAGCCATGGAGCTCTGGTGCTATGGAGCTCTGGAGCTCTGGAGGTATGGAGCTCTGGAGGTATGGAGCTCTGGAGGTATGGAGCTATGGAGCCCTGGAGCTCTGGAGGTATGGAGCTATGGTGCTATGGAGCTCTGAAGCCATGGAGCTCTGGTGCTATGGAGCTCTGGAGGTATGGAGCTCTGGAGGTATGGAGCTCTGGAGGTATGGAGCTATGGAGCCCTGGAGCTCTGGAGGTATGGAGCTATGGTGCTATGGAGCTCTGAAGCCATGGAGCTCTGGTGCTATGGAGCTCTGGAGGTATGGAGCTCTGGAGGTATGGAGCTCTGGAGTTATGGAGCTATGGAGCCCTGGAGCTCTGGAGGTATGGAGCTATGGTGCTATGGAGCTCTGAAGCCATGGAGCTCTGGTGCTATGGAGTTATGGAGCTCTGGTGCTATGGAGCTATGGAGGTATGGAGCCACCAGCCAGCACCCTCCGTGGCTGGATCAATGGAAGTGTTTTAGGTACCAGGCAGCCAAAGGGCCGAGGCCTCACGCTCGACCACGCCGGCGCAGAGTTCCAGCCGCTCGGATAAGCTCTGTCACTCAACCGCCGCGCAGCCACCGGTAACGGGGAAATGTCGCCGCCTGGCGGACACGCCGTTGTAAATGAATGGGCTTTCGCACTTAGTGCAATTTTCGCCAACTCTCTGACTTAGAGCTATGGAAGTATGGAGCTATGGAGCCACCAGCCACCCAGGCTGGAGCTATGGAGCTCTGGAGGTATGGAGCTCAGGTGCTATGGAAGTATGGAGCTATGGAGCTATGGAAGTATGGAGCTATGGAGCTATGGAGCTCTGGAAGTAAGGAGCTATGGAGCTCTGGAGGTATGGAGCTATGGAGCCCTGGAGCCCTGGAGCTATGGAGCTCTGGTGCTATGGAGGTATGGAGCTCTGGAGGTATGGAGCTCTGGAGGTATGGAGCTATGGAGCTATGGAGCCCTGGAGCTATGGAGCTATGGAGCCCTGGAGCTATGGAGCTATGGAGCCCTGGAGCTATGGAGCTATGGAGCTCTGGTGCTATGGAGCTATGGAGCTCTGGTGCTATGGAGCTATGGAGCTCTGGTGCTATGGAGCTATGGAGCTCTGGTGCTATGGAGCTATGGAGCTCTGGAAGTATGGAGCTATGGAGCTCTGGAGGTATGGAGCTATGGAGCCCTGGAGCTATGGAGCCCTGGAGCTATGGAAGTATGGAGCTCTGGTGCTATGGAGCTATGGAGCTCTGGTGCTATGGAGCTATGGAGCTCTGGAGCTATGGAGCTCTGGAGGTATGGAGCTATGGAGCTATGGAGCTCTGGAGGTATGGAGCTATGGAGCTATGGAAGTATGGAGCTCTGGTGCTATGGAGCTATGGAGCTCTGGTGCTATGGAGCTATGGAGCTCTGGTGCTATGGAGCTATGGAGCTCTGGTGCTATGGAGCTATGGAGCTCTGGAGCTATGGAGCTCTGGAGGTATGGAGCTATGGAGCTATGGAGCTCTGGAGGTATGGAGCTATGGAGCTATGGAAGTATGGACCTCTGGTGCTATGGAGCTATGGAGCTCTGGTGCTATGGAGCTATGGAGCTCTGGTGCTATGGAGCTATGGAGCTCTGGAAGTATGGAGCTCTGGTGCTATGGAGCTATGGAGCTCTGGTGCTATGGAGCTATGGAGCTCTGGTGCTATGGAGCTATGGAGCTCTGGTGCTATGGAGCTCTGGTGCTATGGAGCTCTGGTGCTATGGAGCTATGGAGCTCTGGTGCTATGGAGCTATGGAGCTCTGGAGGTATGGAGCTCTGGAGGTATGGAGCTCTGGAGGTATGGAGCTTTGGAGCCCTGGAGCTCTGGAGGTATGGAGCTATGGTGCTATGGAGCTCTGAAGCCATGGAGCTCTGGTGCTATGGAGCTCTGGAGCTCTGGAGGTATGGAGCTCTGGAGGTATGGAGCTATGGAGCCCTGGAGCTCTGGAGGTATGGAGCTATGGTGCTATGGAGCTCTGAAGCCATGGAGCTCTGGTGCTATGGAGCTCTGGAGCTCTGGAGGTATGGAGCTCTGGAGGTATGGAGCTATGGAGCCCTGGAGCTCTGGAGGTATGGAGCTATGGTGCTATGGAGCTCTGAAGCCATGGAGCTCTGGTGCTATGGAGCTCTGGAGCTCTGGAGGTATGGAGCTCTGGAGGTATGGAGCTCTGGAGGTATGGAGCTATGGAGCCCTGGAGCTCTGGAGGTATGGAGCTATGGTGCTATGGAGCTCTGAAGCCATGGAGCTCTGGTGCTATGGAGCTCTGGAGGTATGGAGCTCTGGAGGTATGAAGCTCTGGAGGTATGGAGCTATGGAGCCCTGGAGCTCTGGAGGTATGGAGCTATGGTGCTATGGAGCTCTGAAGCCATGGAGCTCTGGTGCTATGGAGCTCTGGAGGTATGGAGCTCTGGAGGTATGGAGCTCTGGAGGTATGGAGCTATGGAGCCCTGGAGCTCTGGAGGTATGGAGCTATGGTGCTATGGAGCTCTGAAGCCATGGAGCTCTGGTGCTATGGAGCTCTGGAGGTATGGAGCTCTGGAGGTATGGAGCTCTGGAGGTATGGAGCTATGGAGCCCTGGAGCTCTGGAGGTATGGAGCTATGGTGCTATGGAGCTCTGAAGCCATGGAGCTCTGGTGCTATGGAGCTATGGAGCTCTGGTGCTATGGAGCTATGGAGGTATGGAGCCACCAGCCAGCACCCTCCGTGGCTGGATCAATGGAAGTGTTTTAGGTACCAGGCAGCCAAAGGGCCGAGGCCTCACGCTCGACCACGCCGGCGCAGAGTTCCAGCCGCTCGGATAAGCTCTGTCACTCACCCGCCGCGCAGCCACCGGTAACGGGGAAATGTCGCCGCCTTGTGGACACGCCGTTGTAAATGAATGGGCTTTCGCACTTAGTGCAATTTTCGCCAACTCTCTGACTTAGAGCTATGGAAGTATGGAGCTATGGAGCCACCAGCCACCCAGGCTGGAGCTCTGGAGCTCTGGAGGTATGGAGCTCTGGTGCTATGGAAGTATGGAGCTCTGGTGCTATGGAAGTATGGAGCTATGGAGCTCTGGAGGTATGGAGCTATGGAAGTATGGAGCTATGGAGCTCTGGAAGTAGGGAGCTATGGAGCTCTGGAGGTATGGAGCCCTGGAGCTATGGAGCCCTGGAGCTATGGAAGTATGGAGCTCTGGTGCTATGGAGCTATGGAGCTCTGGTGCTATGGAGCTATGGAGCTATGGAGCTCTGGAGCTATGGAGCTCTGGAGGTATGGAGCTATGGAGCTATGGAGCTCTGGAGGTATGGAGCTATGGAGCTATGGAAGTATGGAGCTCTGGTGCTATGGAGCTATGGAGCTCTGGTGCTATGGAGCTATGGAGCTCTGGTGCTATGGAGCTATGGAGCTATGGAGCTCTGGAAGTATGGAGCTCTGGTGTTATGGAGCTATGGAGCTCTGGTGCTATGGAGCTATGGAGCTCTGGTGCTATGGAGCTCTGGTGCTATGGAGCTCTGGTGCTATGGAGCTATGGAGCTCTGGTGCTATGGAGCTCTGGAGGTATGGAGCTCTGGAGGTATGGAGCTCTGGAGGTATGGAGCTATGGAGCCCTGGAGCTCTGGAGGTATGGAGCTATGGTGCTATGGAGCTCTGAAGCCATGGAGCTCTGGTGCTATGGAGCTATGGAGCTCTGGTGCTATGGAGCTATGGAGCTATGGAGCTCTGGAAGTATGGAGCTCTGGTGCTATGGAGCTATGGAGCTCTGGTGCTATGGAGCTATGGAGCTCTGGTGCTATGGAGCTATGGAGCTCTGGTGCTATGGAGCTCTGGTGCTATGGAGCTCTGGTGCTATGGAGCTATGGAGCTCTGGTGCTATGGAGCTATGGAGCTCTGGAGGTATGGAGCTCTGGAGGTATGGAGCTCTGGAGGTATGGAGCTATGGAGCCCTGGAGCTCTGGAGGTATGGAGCTATGGTGCTATGGAGCTCTGAAGCCATGGAGCTCTGGTGCTATGGAGCTCTGGAGCTCTGGAGGTATGGAGCTCTGGAGGTATGGAGCTATGGAGCCCTGGAGCTCTGGAGGTATGGAGCTATGGTGCTATGGAGCTCTGAAGCCATGGAGCTCTGGTGCTATGGAGCTCTGGAGCTCTGGAGGTATGGAGCTCTGGAGGTATGGAGCTCTGGAGGTATGGAGCTATGGAGCCCTGGAGCTCTGGAGGTATGGAGCTATGGTGCTATGGAGCTCTGAAGCCATGGAGCTCTGGTGCTATGGAGCTCTGGAGGTATGGAGCTCTGGAGGTATGGAGCTCTGGAGGTATGGAGCTATGGAGCCCTGGAGCTCTGGAGGTATGGAGCTATGGTGCTATGGAGCTCTGAAGCCATGGAGCTCTGGTGCTATGGAGCTCTGGAGGTATGGAGCTCTGGAGGTATGGAGCTCTGGAGGTATGGAGCTATGGAGCCCTGGAGCTCTGGAGGTATGGAGCTATGGTGCTATGGAGCTCTGAAGCCATGGAGCTCTGGTGCTATGGAGCTATGGAGCTCTGGTGCTATGGAGCTATGGAGGTATGGAGCCACCAGCCAGCACCCTCCGTGGCTGGATCAATGGAAGTGTTTTAGGTACCAGGCAGCCAAAGGGCCGAGGCCTCACGCTCGACCACGCCGGCGCAGAGTTCCAGCCGCTCGGATAAGCTCTGTCACTCACCCGCCGCGCAGCCACCGGTAACGGGGAAATGTCGCCGCCTGGCGGACACGCCGTTGTAAATGAATGGGCTTTCGCACTTAGTGCAATTTTCGCCAACTCTCTGACTTAGAGCTATGGAGGTATGGAGCTATGGAGCCACCAGCCACCCAGGCTGGAGCTATGGAGCTCTGGAGGTATGGAGCTCAGGTGCTATGGAAGTATGGAGCTATGGAGCTATGGAAGTATGGAGCTATGGAGCTATGGAGCTCTGGAAGTATGGAGCTATGGAGCTCTGGAGGTATGGAGCTATGGAGCCCTGGAGCTATGGAGCTCTGGTGCTATGGAGGTATGGAGCTCTGGAGGTATGGAGCTCTGGAGGTATGGAGCTATGGAGCTATGGAGCCCTGGAGCTATGGAGCTATGGAGCCCTGGAGCTATGGAGCTATGGAGCCCTGGAGCTATGGAGCTATGGAGCTCTGGTGCTATGGAGCTATGGAGCTCTGGTGCTATGGAGCTATGGAGCTCTGGTGCTATGGAGCTATGGAGCTCTGGTGCTATGGAGCTATGGAGCTCTGGAAGTATGGAGCTATGGAGCTCTGGAGGTATGGAGCTATGGAGCCCTGGAGCTATGGAGCCCTGGAGCTATGGAAGTATGGAGCTCTGGTGCTATGGAGCTATGGAGCTCTGGTGCTATGGAACTATGGAGCTCTGGAGCTATGGAGCTCTGGAGGTATGGAGCTATGGAGCTATGGAGCTCTGGAGGTATGGAGCTATGGAGCTATGGAAGTATGGAGCTCTGGTGCTATGGAGCTATGGAGCTCTGGTGCTATGGAGCTATGGAGCTCTGGTGCTATGGAGCTATGGAGCTCTGGTGCTATGGAGCTCTGGTGCTATGGAGCTATGGAGCTCTGGTGCTATGGAGCTATGGAGCTCTGGAGGTATGGAGCTCTGGAGGTATGGAGCTCTGGAGGTATGGAGCTTTGGAGCCCTGGAGCTCTGGAGGTATGGAGCTATGGTGCTATGGAGCTCTGAAGCCATGGAGCTCTGGTGCTATGGAGCTCTGGAGCTCTGGAGGTATGGAGCTCTGGAGGTATGGAGCTATGGAGCCCTGGAGCTCTGGAGGTATGGAGCTATGGTGCTATGGAGCTCTGAAGCCATGGAGCTCTGGTGCTATGGAGCTCTGGAGCTCTGGAGCTCTGGAGGTATGGAGCTCTGGAGGTATGGAGCTATGGAGCCCTGGAGCTCTGGAGGTATGGAGCTATGGTGCTATGGAGCTCTGAAGCCATGGAGCTCTGGTGCTATGGAGCTCTGGAGCTCTGGAGGTATGGAGCTCTGGAGGTATGGAGCTCTGGAGGTATGGAGCTATGGAGCCCTGGAGCTCTGGAGGTATGGAGCTATGGTGCTATGGAGCTCTGAAGCCATGGAGCTCTGGTGCTATGGAGCTCTGGAGGTATGGAGCTCTGGAGGTATGGAGCTCTGGAGGTATGGAGCTATGGAGCCCTGGAGCTCTGGAGGTATGGAGCTATGGAGCCCTGGAGCTCTGGAGGTATGGAGCTATGGTGCTATGGAGCTCTGAAGCCATGGAGCTCATGTGCTATGGAGCTATGGAGCTCTGGTGCTATGGAGCTATGGAGGTATGGAGCCACCAGCCAGCACCCTCCGTGGCTGGATCAATGGAAGTGTTTTAGGTACCAGGCAGCCAAAGGGCCGAGGCCTCACGCTCGACCACGCCGGCGCAGAGTTCCAGCCGCTCGGATAAGCTCTGTCACTCACCCGCCGCGCAGCCACCGGTAACGGGGAAATGTCGCCGCCTTGTGGACACGCCGTTGTAAATGAATGGGCTTTCGCACTTAGTGCAATTTTCGCCAACTCTCTGACTTAGAGCTATGGAAGTATGGAGCTATGGAGCCACCAGCCACCCAGGCTGGAGCTCTGGAGCTCTGGAGGTATGGAGCTCTGGTGCTATGGAAGTATGGAGCTCTGGTGCTATGGAAGTATGGAGCTATGGAGGTATGGAAGTATGGAGCTATGGAAGTATGGAGCTATGGAGCTCTGGAAGTATGGAGCTATGGAGCTCTGGAGGTATGGAGCCCTGGAGCTATGGAGCCCTGGAGCTATGGAAGTATGGAGCTCTGGTGCTATGGAGCTATGGAGCTCTGGTGCTATGGAGCTATGGAGCTATGGAGCTCTGGAGCTATGGAGCTCTGGAGGTATGGAGCTATGGAGCTATGGAGCTCTGGAGGTATGGAGCTATGGAGCTATGGAAGTATGGAGCTCTGGTGCTATGGAGCTATGGAGCTCTGGTGCTATGGAGCTATGGAGCTCTGGTGCTATGGAGCTATGGAGCTATGGAGCTATGGAGCTCTGGAAGTATGGAGCTCTGGTGCTATGGAGCTATGGAGCTCTGGTGCTATGGAGCTATGGAGCTCTGGTGCTATGGAGCTCTGGTGCTATGGAGCTCTGGTGCTATGGAGCTATGGAGTTCCAGCCGCTCGGATAAGCTCTGTCACTCACCCGCCGCGCAGCCACCGGTAACGGGGAAATGTCGCCGCCTTGTGGACACGCCGTTGTAAATGAATGGGCTTTCGCACTTAGTGCAATTTTCGCCAACTCTCTGACTTAGAGCTATGGAAGTATGGAGCTATGGAGCCACCAGCCACCCAGGCTGGAGCTCTGGAGCTCTGGAGGTATGGAGCTCTGGTGCTATGGAAGTATGGAGCTCTGGTGCTATGGAAGTATGGAGCTATGGAGGTATGGAAGTATGGAGCTATGGAAGTATGGAGCTATGGAGCTCTGGAAGTATGGAGCTATGGAGCTCTGGAGGTATGGAGCCCTGGAGCTATGGAGCCCTGGAGCTATGGAAGTATGGAGCTCTGGTGCTATGGAGCTATGGAGCTCTGGTGCTATGGAGCTATGGAGCTATGGAGCTCTGGAGCTATGGAGCTCTGGAGGTATGGAGCTATGGAGCTATGGAGCTCTGGAGGTATGGAGCTATGGAGCTATGGAAGTATGGAGCTCTGGTGCTATGGAGCTATGGAGCTCTGGTGCTATGGAGCTATGGAGCTCTGGTGCTATGGAGCTATGGAGCTATGGAGCTATGGAGCTCTGGAAGTATGGAGCTCTGGTGCTATGGAGCTATGGAGCTCTGGTGCTATGGAGCTATGGAGCTCTGGTGCTATGGAGCTCTGGTGCTATGGAGCTCTGGTGCTATGGAGCTATGGAGCTCTGGTGCTATGGAGCTCTGGAGGTATGGAGCTCTGGAGGTATGGAGCTCTGGAGGTATGGAGCTATGGAGCCCTGGAGCTCTGGAGGTATGGAGCTATGGTGCTATGGAGCTCTGAAGCCATGGAGCTCTGGTGCTATGGAGCTATGGAGCTCTGGTGCTATGGAGCTATGGAGCTATGGAGCTCTGGAAGTATGGAGCTCTGGTGCTATGGAGCTATGGAGCTCTGGTGCTATGGAGCTATGGAGCTCTGGTGCTATGGAGCTATGGAGCTCTGGTGCTATGGAGCTCTGGTGCTATGGAGCTCTGGTGCTATGGAGCTATGGAGCTCTGGTGCTATGGAGCTATGGAGCTCTGGAGGTATGGAGCTCTGGAGGTATGGAGCTCTGGAGGTATGGAGCTATGGAGCCCTGGAGCTCTGGAGGTATGGAGCTATGGTGCTATGGAGCTCTGAAGCCATGGAGCTCTGGTGCTATGGAGCTCTGGAGCTCTGGAGGTATGGAGCTCTGGAGGTATGGAGCTATGGAGCCCTGGAGCTCTGGAGGTATGGAGCTATGGTGCTATGGAGCTCTGAAGCCAAGGAGCTCTGGTGCTATGGAGCTCTGGAGCTCTGGAGGTATGGAGCTCTGGAGGTATGGAGCTCTGGAGGTATGGAGCTATGGAGCCCTGGAGCTCTGGAGGTATGGAGCTATGGTGCTATGGAGCTCTGAAGCCATGGAGCTCTGGTGCTATGGAGCTCTGGAGGTATGGAGCTCTGGAGGTATGGAGCTCTGGAGGTATGGAGCTATGGAGCCCTGGAGCTCTGGAGGTATGGAGCTATGGTGCTATGGAGCTCTGAAGCCATGGAGCTCTGGTGCTATGGAGCTCTGGAGGTATGGAGCTCTGGAGGTATGGAGCTCTGGAGGTATGGAGCTATGGAGCCCTGGAGCTCTGGAGGTATGGAGCTATGGTGCTATGGAGCTCTGAAGCCATGGAGCTCTGGTGCTATGGAGCTATGGAGCTCTGGTGCTATGGAGCTATGGAGGTATGGAGCCACCAGCCAGCACCCTCCGTGGCTGGATCAATGGAAGTGTTTTAGGTACCAGGCAGCCAAAGGGCCGAGGCCTCACGCTCGACCACGCCGGCGCAGAGTTCCAGCCGCTCGGATAAGCTCTGTCACTCACCCGCCGCGCAGCCACCGGTAACGGGGAAATGTCGCCGCCTTGTGGACACGCCGTTGTAAATGAATGGGCTTTCGCACTTAGTGCAATTTTCGCCAACTCTCTGACTTAGAGCTATGGAAGTATGGAGCTATGGAGCCACCAGCCACCCAGGCTGGAGCTCTGGAGCTCTGGAGGTATGGAGCTCTGGTGCTATGGAAGTATGGAGCTCTGGTGCTATGGAAGTATGGAGCTATGGAGGTATGGAAGTATGGAGCTATGGAAGTATGGAGCTATGGAGCTCTGGAAGTATGGAGCTATGGAGCTCTGGAGGTATGGAGCCCTGGAGCTATGGAGCCCTGGAGCTATGGAAGTATGGAGCTCTGGTGCTATGGAGCTATGGAGCTCTGGTGCTATGGAGCTATGGAGCTATGGAGCTCTGGAGCTATGGAGCTCTGGAGGTATGGAGCTATGGAGCTATGGAGCTCTGGAGGTATGGAGCTATGGAGCTATGGAAGTATGGAGCTCTGGTGCTATGGAGCTATGGAGCTCTGGTGCTATGGAGCTATGGAGCTCTGGTGCTATGGAGCTATGGAGCTATGGAGCTCTGGAAGTATGGAGCTCTGGTGCTATGGAGCTATGGAGCTCTGGTGCTATGGAGCTATGGAGCTCTGGTGCTATGGAGCTCTGGTGCTATGGAGCTCTGGTGCTATGGAGCTATGGAGCTCTGGTGCTATGGAGCTCTGGAGGTATGGAGCTCTGGAGGTATGGAGCTCTGGAGGTATGGAGCTATGGAGCCCTGGAGCTCTGGAGGTATGGAGCTATTGTGCTATGGAGCTCTGAAGCCATGGAGCTCTGGTGCTATGGATTTATGGAGCTCTGGTGCTATGGAGCTATGGAGCTATGGAGCTCTGGAAGTATGGAGCTCTGGTGCTATGGAGCTATGGAGCTCTGGTGCTATGGAGCTATGGAGCTCTGGTGCTATGGAGCTATGGAGCTCTGGTGCTATGGAGCTCTGGTGCTATGGAGCTCTGGTGCTATGGAGCTATGGAGCTCTGGTGCTATGGAGCTATGGAGCTCTGGAGGTATGGAGCTCTGGAGGTATGGAGCTCTGGAGGTATGGAGCTATGGAGCCCTGGAGCTCTGGAGGTATGGAGCTATGGTGCTATGGAGCTCTGAAGCCATGGAGCTCTGGTGCTATGGAGCTCTGGAGCTCTGGAGGTATGGAGCTCTGGAGGTATGGAGCTATGGAGCCCTGGAGCTCTGGAGGTATGGAGCTATGGTGCTATGGAGCTCTGAAGCCATGGAGCTCTGGTGCTATGGAGCTCTGGAGCTCTGGAGGTATGGAGCTCTGGAGGTATGGAGCTCTGGAGGTATGGAGCTATGGAGCCCTGGAGCTCTGGAGGTATGGAGCTATGGTGCTATGGAGCTCTGAAGCCATGGAGCTCTGGTGCTATGGAGCTCTGGAGGTATGGAGCTCTGGAGGTATGGAGCTCTGGAGGTATGGAGCTATGGAGCCCTGGAGCTCTGGAGGTATGGAGCTATGGTGCTATGGAGCTCTGAAGCCATGGAGCTCTGGTGCTATGGAGCTCTGGAGGTATGGAGCTCTGGAGGTATGGAGCTCTGGAGGTATGGAGCTATGGAGCCCTGGAGCTCTGGAGGTATGGAGCTATGGTGCTATGGAGCTCTGAAGCCATGGAGCTCTGGTGCTATGGAGCTCTGGAGGTATGGAGCTCTGGAGGTATGGAGCTCTGGAGGTATGGAGCTATGGAGCCCTGGAGCTCTGGAGGTATGGAGCTATGGTGCTATGGAGCTCTGAAGCCATGGAGCTCTGGTGCTATGGAGCTATGGAGCTCTGGTGCTATGGAGCTATGGAGGTATGGAGCCACCAGCCAGCACCCTCCGTGGCTGGATCAATGGAAGTGTTTTAGGTACCAGGCAGCCAAAGGGCCGAGGCCTCACGCTCGACCACGCCGGCGCAGAGTTCCAGCCGCTCGGATAAGCTCTGTCACTCACCCGCCGCGCAGCCACCGGTAACGGGGAAATGTCGCCGCCTTGTGGACACGCCGTTGTAAATGAATGGGCTTTCGCACTTAGTGCAATTTTCGCCAACTCTCTGACAGAGCTATGGAAGTATGGAGCTATGGAGCCACCAGCCACCCAGGCTGGAGCTCTGGAGGTATGGAGCTCTGGTGCTATGGAAGTATGGAGCTCTGGTGCTATGGAAGTATGGAGCTATGGAGGTATGGAAGTATGGAGCTATGGAAGTATGGAGCTATGGAGCTCTGGAAGTATGGAGCTATGGAGCTCTGGAGGTATGGAGCCCTGGAGCTATGGAGCCCTGGAGCTATGGAAGTATGGAGCTCTGGTGCTATGGAGCTATGGAGCTCTGGTGCTATGGAGCTATGGAGCTATGGAGCTCTGGAGCTATGGAGCTCTGGAGGTATGGAGCTATGGAGCTATGGAGCTCTGGAGGTATGGAGCTATGGAGCTATGGAAGTATGGAGCTCTGGTGCTATGGAGCTATGGAGCTCTGGTGCTATGGAGCTATGGAGCTCTGGTGCTATGGAGCTATGGAGCTATGGAGCTCTGGAAGTATGGAGCTCTGGTGCTATGGAGCTATGGAGCTCTGGTGCTATGGAGCTATGGAGCTCTGGTGCTATGGAGCTATGGAGCTCTGGTGCTATGGAGCTCTGGTGCTATGGAGCTCTGGTGCTATGGAGCTATGGAGCTCTGGTGCTATGGAGCTATGGAGCTCTGGAGGTATGGAGCTCTGGAGGTATGGAGCTCTGGAGGTATGGAGCTATGGAGCCCTGGAGCTCTGGAGGTATGGAGCTATGGTGCTATGGAGCTCTGAAGCCATGGAGCTCTGGTGCTATGGAGCTCTGGAGCTCTGGAGGTATGGAGCTCTGGAGGTATGGAGCTATGGAGCCCTGGAGCTCTGGAGGTATGGAGCTATGGTGCTATGGAGCTCTGAAGCCAAGGAGCTCTGGTGCTATGGAGCTCTGGAGCTCTGGAGGTATGGAGCTCTGGAGGTATGGAGCTCTGGAGGTATGGAGCTATGGAGCCCTGGAGCTCTGGAGGTATGGAGCTATGGTGCTATGGAGCTCTGAAGCCATGGAGCTCTGGTGCTATGGAGCTCTGGAGGTATGGAGCTCTGGAGGTATGGAGCTCTGGAGGTATGGAGCTATGGAGCCCTGGAGCTCTGGAGGTATGGAGCTATGGTGCTATGGAGCTCTGAAGCCATGGAGCTCTGGTGCTATGGAGCTCTGGAGGTATGGAGCTCTGGAGGTATGGAGCTCTGGAGGTATGGAGCTATGGAGCCCTGGAGCTCTGGAGGTATGGAGCTATGGTGCTATGGAGCTCTGAAGCCATGGAGCTCTGGTGCTATGGAGCTATGGAGCTCTGGTGCTATGGAGCTATGGAGGTATGGAGCCACCAGCCAGCACCCTCCGTGGCTGGATCAATGGAAGTGTTTTAGGTACCAGGCAGCCAAAGGGCCGAGGCCTCACGCTCGACCACGCCGGCGCAGAGTTCCAGCCGCTCGGATAAGCTCTGTCACTCACCCGCCGCGCAGCCACCGGTAACGGGGAAATGTCGCCGCCTTGTGGACACGCCGTTGTAAATGAATGGGCTTTCGCACTTAGTGCAATTTTCGCCAACTCTCTGACTTAGAGCTATGGAAGTATGGAGCTATGGAGCCACCAGCCACCCAGGCTGGAGCTCTGGAGCTCTGGAGGTATGGAGCTCTGGTGCTATGGAAGTATGGAGCTCTGGTGCTATGGAAGTATGGAGCTATGGAGGTATGGAAGTATGGAGCTATGGAAGTATGGAGCTATGGAGCTCTGGAAGTATGGAGCTATGGAGCTCTGGAGGTATGGAGCCCTGGAGCTATGGAGCCCTGGAGCTATGGAAGTATGGAGCTCTGGTGCTATGGAGCTATGGAGCTCTGGTGCTATGGAGCTATGGAGCTATGGAGCTCTGGAGCTATGGAGCTCTGGAGGTATGGAGCTATGGAGCTATGGAGCTCTGGAGGTATGGAGCTATGGAGCTATGGAAGTATGGAGCTCTGGTGCTATGGAGCTATGGAGCTCTGGTGCTATGGAGCTATGGAGCTCTGGTGCTATGGAGCTATGGAGCTATGGAGCTCTGGAAGTATGGAGCTCTGGTGCTATGGAGCTATGGAGCTCTGGTGCTATGGAGCTATGGAGCTCTGGTGCTATGGAGCTCTGGTGCTATGGAGCTCTGGTGCTATGGAGCTATGGAGCTCTGGTGCTATGGAGCTCTGGAGGTATGGAGCTCTGGAGGTATGGAGCTCTGGAGGTATGGAGCTATGGAGCCCTGGAGCTCTGGAGGTATGGAGCTATTGTGCTATGGAGCTCTGAAGCCATGGAGCTCTGGTGCTATGGATTTATGGAGCTCTGGTGCTATGGAGCTATGGAGCTATGGAGCTCTGGAAGTATGGAGCTCTGGTGCTATGGAGCTATGGAGCTCTGGTGCTATGGAGCTATGGAGCTCTGGTGCTATGGAGCTATGGAGCTCTGGTGCTATGGAGCTCTGGTGCTATGGAGCTCTGGTGCTATGGAGCTATGGAGCTCTGGTGCTATGGAGCTATGGAGCTCTGGAGGTATGGAGCTCTGGAGGTATGGAGCTCTGGAGGTATGGAGCTATGGAGCCCTGGAGCTCTGGAGGTATGGAGCTATGGTGCTATGGAGCTCTGAAGCCATGGAGCTCTGGTGCTATGGAGCTCTGGAGCTCTGGAGGTATGGAGCTCTGGAGGTATGGAGCTATGGAGCCCTGGAGCTCTGGAGGTATGGAGCTATGGTGCTATGGAGCTCTGAAGCCATGGAGCTCTGGTGCTATGGAGCTCTGGAGCTCTGGAGGTATGGAGCTCTGGAGGTATGGAGCTCTGGAGGTATGGAGCTATGGAGCCCTGGAGCTCTGGAGGTATGGAGCTATGGTGCTATGGAGCTCTGAAGCCATGGAGCTCTGGTGCTATGGAGCTCTGGAGGTATGGAGCTCTGGAGGTATGGAGCTCTGGAGGTATGGAGCTATGGAGCCCTGGAGCTCTGGAGGTATGGAGCTATGGTGCTATGGAGCTCTGAAGCCATGGAGCTCTGGTGCTATGGAGCTCTGGAGGTATGGAGCTCTGGAGGTATGGAGCTCTGGAGGTATGGAGCTATGGAGCCCTGGAGCTCTGGAGGTATGGAGCTATGGTGCTATGGAGCTCTGAAGCCATGGAGCTCTGGTGCTATGGAGCTCTGGAGGTATGGAGCTCTGGAGGTATGGAGCTCTGGAGGTATGGAGCTATGGAGCCCTGGAGCTCTGGAGGTATGGAGCTATGGTGCTATGGAGCTCTGAAGCCATGGAGCTCTGGTGCTATGGAGCTATGGAGCTCTGGTGCTATGGAGCTATGGAGGTATGGAGCCACCAGCCAGCACCCTCCGTGGCTGGATCAATGGAAGTGTTTTAGGTACCAGGCAGCCAAAGGGCCGAGGCCTCACGCTCGACCACGCCGGCGCAGAGTTCCAGCCGCTCGGATAAGCTCTGTCACTCACCCGCCGCGCAGCCACCGGTAACGGGGAAATGTCGCCGCCTTGTGGACACGCCGTTGTAAATGAATGGGCTTTCGCACTTAGTGCAATTTTCGCCAACTCTCTGACAGAGCTATGGAAGTATGGAGCTATGGAGCCACCAGCCACCCAGGCTGGAGCTCTGGAGCTCTGGAGGTATGGAGCTCTGGTGCTATGGAAGTATGGAGCTCTGGTGCTATGGAAGTATGGAGCTATGGAGGTATGGAAGTATGGAGCTATGGAAGTATGGAGCTATGGAGCTCTGGAAGTATGGAGCTATGGAGCTCTGGAGGTATGGAGCCCTGGAGCTATGGAGCCCTGGAGCTATGGAAGTATGGAGCTCTGGTGCTATGGAGCTATGGAGCTCTGGTGCTATGGAGCTATGGAGCTATGGAGCTCTGGAGCTATGGAGCTCTGGAGGTATGGAGCTATGGAGCTATGGAGCTCTGGAGGTATGGAGCTATGGAGCTATGGAAGTATGGAGCTCTGGTGCTATGGAGCTATGGAGCTCTGGTGCTATGGAGCTATGGAGCTCTGGTGCTATGGAGCTATGGAGCTATGGAGCTCTGGAAGTATGGAGCTCTGGTGCTATGGAGCTATGGAGCTCTGGTGCTATGGAGCTATGGAGCTCTGGTGCTATGGAGCTCTGGTGCTATGGAGCTCTGGTGCTATGGAGCTATGGAGCTCTGGTGCTATGGAGCTATGGAGCTCTGGAGGTATGGAGCTCTGGAGGTATGGAGCTCTGGAGGTATGGAGCTATGGAGCCCTGGAGCTCTGGAGGTATGGAGCTATGGTGCTATGGAGCTCTGAAGCCATGGAGCTCTGGTGCTATGGAGCTCTGGAGCTCTGGAGGTATGGAGCTCTGGAGGTATGGAGCTATGGAGCCCTGGAGCTCTGGAGGTATGGAGCTATGGAGCTCTGAAGCCATGGAGCTCTGGTGCTATGGAGCTCTGGAGCTCTGGAGGTATGGAGCTCTGGAGGTATGGAGCTCTGGAGGTATGGAGCTATGGAGCCCTGGAGCTCTGGAGGTATGGAGCTATGGTGCTATGGAGCTCTGAAGCCATGGAGCTCTGGTGCTATGGAGCTCTGGAGGTATGGAGCTCTGGAGGTATGGAGCTCTGGAGGTATGGAGCTATGGAGCCCTGGAGCTCTGGAGGTATGGAGCTATGGTGCTATGGAGCTCTGAAGCCATGGAGCTCTGGTGCTATGGAGCTCTGGAGGTATGGAGCTCTGGAGGTATGGAGCTATGGAGCCCTGGAGCTCTGGAGGTATGGAGCTATGGTGCTATGGAGCTCTGAAGCCATGGAGCTCTGGTGCTATGGAGCTATGGAGCTCTGGTGCTATGGAGCTATGGAGGTATGGAGCCACCAGCCAGCACCCTCCGTGGCTGGATCAATGGAAGTGTTTTAGGTACCAGGCAGCCAAAGGGCCGAGGCCTCACGCTCGACCACGCCGGCGCAGAGTTCCAGCCGCTCGGATAAGCTCTGTCACTCACCCGCCGCGCAGCCACCGGTAACGGGGAAATGTCGCCGCCTGGCGGACACGCCGTTGTAAATGAATGGGCTTTCGCACTTAGTGCAATTTTCGCCAACTCTCTGACTTAGAGCTATGGAAGTATGGAGCTATGGAGCCACCAGCCACCCAGGCTGGAGCTCTGGAGCTCTGGAGGTATGGAGCTCTGGTGCTATGGAAGTATGGAGCTCTGGTGCTATGGAAGTATGGAGCTATGGAGGTATGGAAGTATGGAGCTATGGAAGTATGGAGCTATGGAGCTCTGGAAGTAGGGAGCTATGGAGCTCTGGAGGTATGGAGCCCTGGAGCTATGGAGCCCTGGAGCTATGGAAGTATGGAGCTCTGGTGCTATGGAGCTATGGAGCTCTGGTGCTATGGAGCTATGGAGCTATGGAGCTCTGGAGCTATGGAGCTCTGGAGGTATGGAGCTATGGAGCTATGGAGCTCTGGAGGTATGGAGCTATGGAGCTATGGAAGTATGGAGCTCTGGTGCTATGGAGCTATGGAGCTCTGGTGCTATGGAGCTATGGAGCTCTGGTGCTATGGAGCTATGGAGCTATGGAGCTCTGGAAGTATGGAGCTCTGGTGTTATGGAGCTATGGAGCTCTGGTGCTATGGAGCTATGGAGCTCTGGTGCTATGGAGCTCTGGTGCTATGGAGCTCTGGTGCTATGGAGCTATGGAGCTCTGGTGCTATGGAGCTCTGGAGGTATGGAGCTCTGGAGGTATGGAGCTCTGGAGGTATGGAGCTATGGAGCCCTGGAGCTCTGGAGGTATGGAGCTATGGTGCTATGGAGCTCTGAAGCCATGGAGCTCTGGTGCTATGGAGCTATGGAGCTCTGGTGCTATGGAGCTATGGAGCTATGGAGCTCTGGAAGTATGGAGCTCTGGTGCTATGGAGCTATGGAGCTCTGATGCTATGGAGCTATGGAGCTCTGGTGCTATGGAGCTATGGAGCTCTGGTGCTATGGAGCTCTGGTGCTATGGAGCTCTGGTGCTATGGAGCTATGGAGCTCTGGTGCTATGGAGCTATGGAGCTCTGGAGGTATGGAGCTCTGGAGGTATGGAGCTCTGGAGGTATGGAGCTATGGAGCCCTGGAGCTCTGGAGGTATGGAGCTATGGTGCTATGGAGCTCTGAAGCCATGGAGCTCTGGTGCTATGGAGCTCTGGAGCTCTGGAGGTATGGAGCTCTGGAGGTATGGAGCTATGGAGCCCTGGAGCTCTGGAGGTATGGAGCTATGGTGCTATGGAGCTCTGAAGCCATGGAGCTCTGGTGCTATGGAGCTCTGGAGCTCTGGAGGTATGGAGCTCTGGAGGTATGGAGCTCTGGAGGTATGGAGCTATGGAGCCCTGGAGCTCTGGAGGTATGGAGCTATGGTGCTATGGAGCTCTGAAGCCATGGAGCTCTGGTGCTATGGAGCTCTGGAGGTATGGAGCTCTGGAGGTATGGAGCTCTGGAGGTATGGAGCTATGGAGCCCTGGAGCTCTGGAGGTATGGAGCTATGGTGCTATGGAGCTCTGAAGCCATGGAGCTCTGGTGCTATGGAGCTCTGGAGGTATGGAGCTCTGGAGGTATGGAGCTCTGGAGGTATGGAGCTATGGAGCCCTGGAGCTCTGGAGGTATGGAGCTATGGTGCTATGGAGCTCTGAAGCCATGGAGCTCTGGTGCTATGGAGCTATGGAGCTCTGGTGCTATGGAGCTATGGAGGTATGGAGCCACCAGCCAGCACCCTCCGTGGCTGGATCAATGGAAGTGTTTTAGGTACCAGGCAGCCAAAGGGCCGAGGCCTCACGCTCGACCACGCCGGCGCAGAGTTCCAGCCGCTCGGATAAGCTCTGTCACTCACCCGCCGCGCAGCCACCGGTAACGGGGAAATGTCGCCGCCTGGCGGACACGCCGTTGTAAATGAATGGGCTTTCGCACTTAGTGCAATTTTCGCCAACTCTCTGACTTAGAGCTATGGAAGTATGGAGCTATGGAGCCACCAGCCACCCAGGCTGGAGCTATGGAGCTCTGGAGGTATGGAGCTCAGGTGCTATGGAAGTATGGAGCTATGGAGCTATGGAAGTATGGAGCTATGGAGCTATGGAGCTCTGGAAGTATGGAGCTATGGAGCTCTGGAGGTATGGAGCTATGGAGCCCTGGAGCCCTGGAGCTATGGAGCTCTGGTGCTATGGAGGTATGGAGCTCTGGAGGTATGGAGCTCTGGAGGTATGGAGCTATGGAGCTATGGAGCCCTGGAGCTTAGGAGCTATGGAGCCCTGGAGCTATGGAGCTATGGAGCCCTGGAGCTATGGAGCTATGGAGCTCTGGTGCTATGGAGCTATGGAGCTCTGGTGCTATGGAGCTATGGAGCTCTGGTGCTATGGAGCTATGGAGCTCTGGAAGTATGGAGCTATGGAGCTCTGGAGGTATGGAGCTATGGAGCCCTGGAGCTATGGAGCCCTGGAGCTATGGAAGTATGGAGCTCTGGTGCTATGGAGCTATGGAGCTCTGGTGCTATGGAGCTATGGAGCTCTGGAGCTATGGAGCTCTGGAGGTATGGAGCTATGGAGCTATGGAGCTCTGGAGGTATGGAGCTATGGAGCTATGGAAGTATGGAGCTCTGGTGCTATGGAGCTATGGAGCTCTGGTGCTATGGAGCTATGGAGCTCTGGTGCTATGGAGCTATGGAGCTATGGAGCTCTGGAAGTATGGAGCTCTGGTGCTATGGAGCTATGGAGCTCTGGTGCTATGGAGCTATGGAGCTCTGGTGCTATGGAGCTATGGAGCTCTGGTGCTATGGAGCTCTGGTGCTATGGAGCTATGGAGCTCTGGTGCTATGGAGCTATGGAGCTCTGGAGGTATGGAGCTCTGGAGGTATGGAGCTCTGGAGGTATGGAGCTTTGGAGCCCTGGAGCTCTGGAGGTATGGAGCTATGGTGCTATGGAGCTCTGAAGCCATGGAGCTCTGGTGCTATGGAGCTCTGGAGCTCTGGAGGTATGGAGCTCTGGAGGTATGGAGCTATGGAGCCCTGGAGCTCTGGAGGTATGGAGCTATGGTGCTATGGAGCTCTGAAGCCATGGAGCTCTGGTGCTATGGAGCTCTGGAGCTCTGGAGCTCTGGAGGTATGGAGCTCTGGAGGTATGGAGCTATGGAGCCCTGGAGCTCTGGAGGTATGGAGCTATGGTGCTATGGAGCTCTGAAGCCATGGAGCTCTGGTGCTATGGAGCTCTGGAGCTCTGGAGGTATGGAGCTCTGGAGGTATGGAGCTCTGGAGGTATGGAGCTATGGAGCCCTGGAGCTCTGGAGGTATGGAGCTATGGTGCTATGGAGCTCTGAAGCCATGGAGCTCTGGTGCTATGGAGCTCTGGAGGTATGGAGCTCTGGAGGTATGGAGCTCTGGAGGTATGGAGCTATGGAGCCCTGGAGCTCTGGAGGTATGGAGCTATGGTGCTATGGAGCTCTGAAGCCATGGAGATCTGGTGCTATGGAGCTCTGGAGGTATGGAGCTCTGGAGGTATGGAGCTCTGGAGGTATGGAGCTATGGAGCCCTGGAGCTCTGGAGGTATGGAGCTATGGTGCTATGGAGCTCTGAAGCCATGGAGCTCTGGTGCTATGGAGCTCTGGAGGTATGGAGCTCTGGAGGTATGGAGCTCTGGAGGTATGGAGCTATGGAGCCCTGGAGCTCTGGAGGTATGGAGCTATGGTGCTATGGAGCTCTGAAGCCATGGAGCTCTGGTGCTATGGAGCTATGGAGCTCTGGTGCTATGGAGTTATGGAGGTATGGAGCCACCAGCCAGCACCCTCCGTGGCTGGATCAATGGAAGTGTTTTAGGTACCAGGCAGCCAAAGGGCCGAGGCCTCACGCTCGACCACGCCGGCGCAGAGTTCCAGCCGCTCGGATAAGCTCTGTCACTCACCCGCCGCGCAGCCACCGGTAACGGGGAAATGTCGCCGCCTTGTGGACACGCCGTTGTAAATGAATGGGCTTTCGCACTTAGTGCAATTTTCGCCAACTCTCTGACTTAGAGCTATGGAAGTATGGAGCTATGGAGCCACCAGCCACCCAGGCTGGAGCTCTGGAGCTCTGGAGGTATGGAGCTCTGGTGCTATGGAAGTATGGAGCTCTGGTGCTATGGAAGTATGGAGCTATGGAGGTATGGAAGTATGGAGCTATGGAAGTATGGAGCTATGGAGCTCTGGAAGTATGGAGCTATGGAGCTCTGGAGGTATGGAGCCCTGGAGCTATGGAGCCCTGGAGCTATGGAAGTATGGAGCTCTGGTGCTATGGAGCTATGGAGCTCTGGTGCTATGGAGCTATGGAGCTATGGAGCTCTGGAGCTATGGAGCTCTGGAGGTATGCAGCTATGGAGCTATGGAGCTCTGGAGGTATGGAGCTATGGAGCTATGGAAGTATGGAGCTCTGGTGCTATGGAGCTATGGAGCTCTGGTGCTATGGAGCTATGGAGCTCTGGTGCTATGGAGCTATGGAGCTATGGAGCTCTGGAAGTATGGAGCTCTGGTGCTATGGAGCTATGGAGCTCTGGTGCTATGGAGCTATGGAGCTCTGGTGCTATGGAGCTATGGAGCTCTGGTGCTATGGAGCTCTGGTGCTATGGAGCTCTGGTGCTATGGAGCTATGGAGCTCTGGTGCTATGGAGCTATGGAGCTCTGGAGGTATGGAGCTCTGGAGGTATGGAGCTCTGGAGGTATGGAGCTATGGAGCCCTGGAGCTCTGGAGGTATGGAGCTATGGTGCTATGGAGCTCTGAAGCCATGGAGCTCTGGTGCTATGGAGCTCTGGAGCTCTGGAGGTATGGAGCTCTGGAGGTATGGAGCTATGGAGCCCTGGAGCTCTGGAGGTATGGAGCTATGGAGCTCTGAAGCCATGGAGCTCTGGTGCTATGGAGCTCTGGAGCTCTGGAGGTATGGAGCTCTGGAGGTATGGAGCTCTGGAGGTATGGAGCTATGGAGCCCTGGAGCTCTGGAGGTATGGAGCTATGGTGCTATGGAGCTCTGAAGCCATGGAGCTCTGGTGCTATGGAGCTCTGGAGGTATGGAGCTCTGGAGGTATGGAGCTCTGGAGGTATGGAGCTATGGAGCCCTGGAGCTCTGGAGGTATGGAGCTATGGTGCTATGGAGCTCTGAAGCCATGGAGCTCTGGTGCTATGGAGCTCTGGAGGTATGGAGCTCTGGAGGTATGGAGCTCTGGAGGTATGGAGCTATGGAGCCCTGGAGCTCTGGAGGTATGGAGCTATGGTGCTATGGAGCTCTGAAGCCATGGAGCTCTGGTGCTATGGAGCTATGGAGCTCTGGTGCTATGGAGCTATGGAGGTATGGAGCCACCAGCCAGCACCCTCCGTGGCTGGATCAATGGAAGTGTTTTAGGTACCAGGCAGCCAAAGGGCCGAGGCCTCACGCTCGACCACGCCGGCGCAGAGTTCCAGCCGCTCGGATAAGCTCTGTCACTCACCCGCCGCGCAGCCACCGGTAACGGGGAAATGTCGCCGCCTTGTGGACACGCCGTTGTAAATGAATGGGCTTTCGCACTTAGTGCAATTTTCGCCAACTCTCTGACTTAGAGCTATGGAAGTATGGAGCTATGGAGCCACCAGCCACCCAGGCTGGAGCTCTGGAGCTCTGGAGGTATGGAGCTCTGGTGCTATGGAAGTATGGAGCTCTGGTGCTATGGAAGTATGGAGCTATGGAGGTATGGAAGTATGGAGCTATGGAAGTATGGAGCTATGGAGCTCTGGAAGTATGGAGCTATGGAGCTCTGGAGGTATGGAGCCCTGGAGCTATGGAGCCCTGGAGCTATGGAAGTATGGAGCTCTGGTGCTATGGAGCTATGGAGCTCTGGTGCTATGGAGCTATGGAGCTATGGAGCTCTGGAGCTATGGAGCTCTGGAGGTATGGAGCTATGGAGCTATGGAGCTCTGGAGGTATGGAGCTATGGAGCTATGGAAGTATGGAGCTCTGGTGCTATGGAGCTATGGAGCTCTGGTGCTATGGAGCTATGGAGCTCTGGTGCTATGGAGCTATGGAGCTATGGAGCTCTGGAAGTATGGAGCTCTGGTGCTATGGAGCTATGGAGCTCTGGTGCTATGGAGCTATGGAGCTCTGGTGCTATGGAGCTCTGGTGCTATGGAGCTCTGGTGCTATGGAGCTATGGAGCTCTGGTGCTATGGAGCTCTGGAGGTATGGAGCTCTGGAGGTATGGAGCTCTGGAGGTATGGAGCTATGGAGCCCTGGAGCTCTGGAGGTATGGAGCTATTGTGCTATGGAGCTCTGAAGCCATGGAGCTCTGGTGCTATGGAGCTATGGAGCTCTGGTGCTATGGAGCTATGGAGCTATGGAGCTCTGGAAGTATGGAGCTCTGGTGCTATGGAGCTATGGAGCTCTGGTGCTATGGAGCTATGGAGCTCTGGTGCTATGGAGCTCTGGTGCTATGGAGCTCTGGTGCTATGGAGCTATGGAGCTCTGGTGCTATGGAGCTATGGAGCTCTGGAGGTATGGAGCTCTGGAGGTATGGAGCTCTGGAGGTATGGAGCTATGGAGCCCTGGAGCTCTGGAGGTATGGAGCTATGGTGCTATGGAGCTCTGAAGCCATGGAGCTCTGGTGCTATGGAGCTCTGGAGCTCTGGAGGTATGGAGCTCTGGAGGTATGGAGCTATGGAGCCCTGGAGCTCTGGAGGTATGGAGCTATGGAGCTCTGAAGCCATGGAGCTCTGGTGCTATGGAGCTCTGGAGCTCTGGAGGTATGGAGCTCTGGAGGTATGGAGCTCTGGAGGTATGGAGCTATGGAGCCCTGGAGCTCTGGAGGTATGGAGCTATGGTGCTATGGAGCTCTGAAGCCATGGAGCTCTGGTGCTATGGAGCTCTGGAGGTATGGAGCTCTGGAGGTATGGAGCTCTGGAGGTATGGAGCTATGGAGCCCTGGAGCTCTGGAGGTATGGAGCTATGGTGCTATGGAGCTCTGAAGCCATGGAGCTCTGGTGCTATGGAGCTCTGGAGGTATGGAGCTCTGGAGGTATGGAGCTATGGAGCCCTGGAGCTCTGGAGGTATGGAGCTATGGTGCTATGGAGCTCTGAAGCCATGGAGCTCTGGTGCTATGGAGCTATGGAGCTCTGGTGCTATGGAGCTATGGAGGTATGGAGCCACCAGCCAGCACCCTCCGTGGCTGGATCAATGGAAGTGTTTTAGGTACCAGGCAGCCAAAGGGCCGAGGCCTCACGCTCGACCACGCCGGCGCAGAGTTCCAGCCGCTCGGATAAGCTCTGTCACTCACCCGCCGCGCAGCCACCGGTAACGGGGAAATGTCGCCGCCTTGTGGACACGCCGTTGTAAATGAATGGGCTTTCGCACTTAGTGCAATTTTCGCCAACTCTCTGACTTAGAGCTATGGAAGTATGGAGCTATGGAGCCACCAGCCACCCAGGCTGGAGCTCTGGAGCTCTGGAGGTATGGAGCTCTGGTGCTATGGAAGTATGGAGCTCTGGTGCTATGGAAGTATGGAGCTATGGAGGTATGGAAGTATGGAGCTATGGAAGTATGGAGCTATGGAGCTCTGGAAGTATGGAGCTATGGAGCTCTGGAGGTATGGAGCCCTGGAGCTATGGAGCCCTGGAGCTATGGAAGTATGGAGCTCTGGTGCTATGGAGCTATGGAGCTCTGGTGCTATGGAGCTATGGAGCTATGGAGCTCTGGAGCTATGGAGCTCTGGAGGTATGGAGCTATGGAGCTATGGAGCTCTGGAGGTATGGAGCTATGGAGCTATGGAAGTATGGAGCTTTGGTGCTATGGAGCTATGGAGCTCTGGTGCTATGGAGCTATGGAGCTCTGGTGCTATGGAGCTATGGAGCTATGGAGCTCTGGAAGTATGGAGCTCTGGTGCTATGGAGCTATGGAGCTCTGGTGCTATGGAGCTATGGAGCTCTGGTGCTATGGAGCTCTGGTGCTATGGAGCTCTGGTGCTATGGAGCTATGGAGCTCTGGTGCTATGGAGCTCTGGAGGTATGGAGCTCTGGAGGTATGGAGCTCTGGAGGTATGGAGCTATGGAGCCCTGGAGCTCTGGAGGTATGGAGCTATGGTGCTATGGAGCTCTGAAGCCATGGAGCTCTGGTGCTATGGAGCTATGGAGCTCTGGTGCTATGGAGCTATGGAGCTATGGAGCTCTGGAAGTATGGAGCTCTGGTGCTATGGAGCTATGGAGCTCTGGTGCTATGGAGCTATGGAGCTCTGGTGCTATGGAGCTATGGAGCTCTGGTGCTATGGAGCTCTGGTGCTATGGAGCTCTGGTGCTATGGAGCTATGGAGCTCTGGTGCTATGGAGCTATGGAGCTCTGGAGGTATGGAGCTCTGGAGGTATGGAGCTCTGGAGGTATGGAGCTATGGAGCCCTGGAGCTCTGGAGGTATGGAGCTATGGTGCTATGGAGCTCTGAAGCCATGGAGCTCTGGTGCTATGGAGCTCTGGAGCTCTGGAGGTATGGAGCTCTGGAGGTATGGAGCTATGGAGCCCTGGAGCTCTGGAGGTATGGAGCTATGGTGCTATGGAGCTCTGAAGCCATGGAGCTCTGGTGCTATGGAGCTCTGGAGCTCTGGAGGTATGGAGCTCTGGAGGTATGGAGCTCTGGAGGTATGGAGCTATGGAGCCCTGGAGCTCTGGAGGTATGGAGCTATGGTGCTATGGAGCTCTGAAGCCATGGAGCTCTGGTGCTCTGGAGCTCTGGAGGTATGGAGCTCTGGAGGTATGGAGCTCTGGAGGTATGGAGCTATGGAGCCCTGGAGCTCTGGAGGTATGGAGCTATGGTGCTATGGAGCTCTGAAGCCATGGAGCTCTGGTGCTATGGAGCTCTGGAGGTATGGAGCTCTGGAGGTATGGAGCTCTGGAGGTATGGAGCTATGGAGCCCTGGAGCTCTGGAGGTATGGAGCTATGGTGCTATGGAGCTCTGAAGCCATGGAGCTCTGGTGCTATGGAGCTATGGAGCTCTGGTGCTATGGAGCTATGGAGGTATGGAGCCACCAGCCAGCACCCTCCGTGGCTGGATCAATGGAAGTGTTTTAGGTACCAGGCAGCCAAAGGGCCGAGGCCTCACGCTCGACCACGCCGGCGCAGAGTTCCAGCCGCTCGGATAAGCTCTGTCACTCACCCGCCGCGCAGCCACCGGTAACGGGGAAATGTCGCCGCCTTGTGGACACGCCGTTGTAAATGAATGGGCTTTCGCACTTAGTGCAATTTTCGCTAACTCTCTGACTGGAGCTATGGAAGTATGGAGCTATGGAGCCACCAGCCACCCAGGCTGGAGCTATGGAGCTCTGGAGGTATGGAGCTCTGGTGCTATGGAAGTATGGAGCTATGGAGCTATGGAAGTATGGAGCTATGGAGCTATGGAGCTCTGGAAGTATGGAGCTATGGAGCTCTGGAGGTATGGAGCTATGGAGCCCTGGAGCCCTGGAGCTATGGAGCCCTGGAGCTATGGAGCCCTGGAACTATGGAGCTATGGAGCCCTGGAGCTATGGAGCTATGGAGCTCTGGTGCTATGGAGCTATGGAGCTCTGGTGCTATGGAGCTATGGAGCTCTGGTGCTATGGAGCTATGGAGCTCTGGTGCTATGGAGCTATGGAGCTCTGGAAGTATGGAGCTATGGAGCTCTGGAGGTATGGAGCTATGGAGCTCTGGAGGTATGGAGCTATGGAGCCCTGGAGCTATGGAGCCCTGGAGCTATGGAAGTATGGAGCTCTGGTGCTATGGAGCTATGGAGCTCTGGTGCTATGGAGCTATGGAGCTCTGGAGCTATGGAGCTCTGGAGGTATGGAGCTATGGAGCTCTGGAGGTATGGAGCTATGGAGCTATGGAAGTATGGAGCTCTGGTGCTATGGAGCTATGGAGCTCTGGTGCTATGGAGCTATGGAGCTCTGGTGCTATGGAGCTATGGAGCTATGGAGCTCTGGAAGTATGGAGCTCTGGTGCTATGGAGCTATGGAGCTCTGGTGCTATGGAGCTATGGAGCTCTGGTGCTATGAAGCTCTGGTGCTATGGAGCTCTGGTGCTATGGAGCTATGGAGCTCTGGTGCTATGGAGCTATGGAGCTCTGGAGGTATGGAGCTCTGGAGGTATGGAGCTCTGGAGGTATGGAGCTATGGAGCCCTGGAGCTCTGGAGGTATGGAGCTATGGTGCTATGGAGCTCTGAAGCCATGGAGCTCTGGTGCTATGGAGCTCTGGAGCTCTGGAGGTATGGAGCTCTGGAGGTATGGAGCTATGGAGCCCTGGAGCTCTGGAGGTATGGAGCTATGGAGCTCTGAAGCCATGGAGCTCTGGTGCTATGGAGCTCTGGAGCTCTGGAGGTATGGAGCTCTGGAGGTATGGAGCTCTGGAGGTATGGAGCTATGGAGCCCTGGAGCTCTGGAGGTATGGAGCTATGGTGCTATGGAGCTCTGAAGCCATGGAGCTCTGGTGCTATGGAGCTCTGGAGGTATGGAGCTCTGGAGGTATGGAGCTCTGGAGGTATGGAGCTATGGAGCCCTGGAGCTCTGGAGGTATGGAGCTATGGTGCTATGGAGCTCTGGAAGTATGGAGCTATGGAGCTCTGGAGGTATGGAGCTATGGAGCCCTGGAGCTATGGAGCCCTGGAGCTATGGAAGTATGGAGCTCTGGTGCTATGGAGCTATGGAGCTCTGGTGCTATGGAGCTATGGAGCTCTGGAGCTATGGAGCTCTGGAGGTATGGAGCTATGGAGCTATGGAGCTCTGGAGGTATGGAGCTATGGAGCTATGGAAGTATGGAGCTCTGGTGCTATGGAGCTATGGAGCTCTGGTGCTATGGAGCTATGGAGCTCTGGTGCTATGGAGCTATGGAGCTATGGAGCTCTGGAAGTATGGAGCTCTGGTGCTATGGAGCTATGGAGCTCTGGTGCTATGGAGCTATGGAGCTCTGGTGCTATGGAGCTATGGAGCTCTGGTGCTATGGAGCTCTGGTGCTATGGAGCTCTGGTGCTATGGAGCTATGGAGCTCTGGTGCTATGGAGCTATGGAGCTCTGGAGGTATGGAGCTCTGGAGGTATGGAGCTCTGGAGGTATGGAGCTTTGGAGCCCTGGAGCTCTGGAGGTATGGAGCTATGGTGCTATGGAGCTCTGAAGCCATGGAGCTCTGGTGCTATGGAGCTCTGGAGGTATGGAGCTCTGGAGGTATGGAGCTCTGGAGGTATGGAGCTATGGAGCCCTGGAGCTCTGGAGGTATGGAGCTATGGTGCTATGGAGCTCTGAAGCCATGGAGCTCTGGTGCTATGGAGCTATGGAGCTCTGGTGCTATGGAGCTATGGAGCTATGGAGGTATGGAGCCACCAGCCAGCACCCTCCGTGGCTGGATCAATGGAAGTGTTTTAGGTACCAGGCAGCCAAAGGGCCGAGGCCTCACGCTCGACCACGCCGGCGCAGAGTTCCAGCCGCTCGGATAAGCTCTGTCACTCACCCGCCGCGCAGCCACCGGTAACGGGGAAATGTCGCCGCCTGGCGGACACGCCGTTGTAAATGAATGGGCTTTCGCACTTAGTGCAATTTTCGCCAACTCTCTGACTTAGAGCTATGGAAGTATGGAGCTATGGAGCCACCAGCCACCCAGGCTGGAGCTATGGAGCTCTGGAGGTATGGAGCTCAGGTGCTATGGAAGTATGGAGCTATGGAGCTATGGAAGTATGGAGCTATGGAGCTATGGAGCTCTGGAAGTATGGAGCTATGGAGCTCTGGAGGTATGGAGCTATGGAGCCCTGGAGCCCTGGAGCTATGGAGCTCTGGTGCTATGGAGGTATGGAGCTCTGGAGGTATGGAGCTCTGGAGGTATGGAGCTATGGAGCTATGGAGCCCTGGAGCTATGGAGCTATGGAGCCCTGGAGCTATGGAGCTATGGAGCCCTGGAGCTATGGAGCTATGGAGCTCTGGTGCTATGGAGCTATGGAGCTCTGGTGCTATGGAGCTATGGAGCTCTGGTGCTATGGAGCTATGGAGCTCTGGTGCTATGGAGCTATGGAGCTCTGGAAGTATGGAGCTATGGAGCTCTGGAGGTATGGAGCTATGGAGCTCTGGAGGTATGGAGCTATGGAGCCCTGGAGCTATGGAGCCCTGGAGCTATGGAAGTATGGAGCTCTGGTGCTATGGAGCTATGGAGCTCTGGTGCTATGGAGCTATGGAGCTCTGGAGCTATGGAGCTCTGGAGGTATGGAGCTATGGAGCTCTGGAGGTATGGAGCTATGGAGCTATGGAAGTATGGAGCTCTGGTGCTATGGAGCTATGGAGCTCTGGTGCTATGGAGCTATGGAGCTCTGGTGCTATGGAGCTATGGAGCTATGGAGCTCTGGAAGTATGGAGCTCTGGTGCTATGGAGCTATGGAGCTCTGGTGCTATGGAGCTATGGAGCTCTGGTGCTATGGAGCTATGGAGCTCTGGTGCTATGGAGCTATGGTGCTATGGAGCTCTGGTGCTATGGAGCTATGGAGCTCTGGTGCTATGGAGCTATGGAGCTCTGGAGGTATGGAGCTCTGGAGGTATGGAGCTCTGGAGGTATGGAGCTTTGGAGCCCTGGAGCTCTGGAGGTATGGAGCTATGGTGCTATGGAGCTCTGAAGCCATGGAGCTCTGGTGCTATGGAGCTATGGAGCTCTGGTGCTATGGAGCTATGGAGGTATGGAGCCACCAGCCAGCACCCTCCGTGGCTGGATCAATGGAAGTGTTTTAGGTACCAGGCAGCCAAAGGGCCGAGGCCTCACGCTCGACCACGCCGGCGCAGAGTTCCAGCCGCTCGGATAAGCTCTGTCACTCACCCGCCGCGCAGCCACCGGTAACGGGGAAATGTCGCCGCCTTGTGGACACGCCGTTGTAAATGAATGGGCTTTCGCACTTAGTGCAATTTTCGCCAACTCTCTGACTTAGAGCTATGGAAGTATGGAGCTATGGAGCCACCAGCCACCCAGGCTGGAGCTCTGGAGCTCTGGAGGTATGGAGCTCTGGTGCTATGGAAGTATGGAGCTCTGGTGCTATGGAAGTATGGAGCTATGGAGGTATGGAAGTATGGAGCTATGGAAGTATGGAGCTATGGAGCTCTGGAAGTATGGAGCTATGGAGCTCTGGAGGTATGGAGCCCTGGAGCTATGGAGCCCTGGAGCTATGGAAGTATGGAGCTCTGGTGCTATGGAGCTATGGAGCTCTGGTGCTATGGAGCTATGGAGCTATGGAGCTCTGGAGCTATGGAGCTCTGGAGGTATGGAGCTATGGAGCTATGGAGCTCTGGAGGTATGGAGCTATGGAGCTATGGAAGTATGGAGCTCTGGTGCTATGGAGCTATGGAGCTCTGGTGCTATGGAGCTATGGAGCTCTGGTGCTATGGAGCTATGGAGCTATGGAGCTCTGGAAGTATGGAGCTCTGGTGCTATGGAGCTATGGAGCTCTGGTGCTATGGAGCTATGGAGCTCTGGTGCTATGGAGCTCTGGTGCTATGGAGCTCTGGTGCTATGGAGCTATGGAGCTCTGGTGCTATGGAGCTCTGGAGGTATGGAGCTCTGGAGGTATGGAGCTCTGGAGGTATGGAGCTATGGAGCCCTGGAGCTCTGGAGGTATGGAGCTATGGTGCTATGGAGCTCTGAAGCCATGGAGCTCTGGTGCTATGGAGCTATGGAGCTCTGGTGCTATGGAGCTATGGAGCTATGGAGCTCTGGAAGTATGGAGCTCTGGTGCTATGGAGCTATGGAGCTCTGGTGCTATGGAGCTATGGAGCTCTGGTGCTATGGAGCTATGGAGCTCTGGTGCTATGGAGCTCTGGTGCTATGGAGCTCTGGTGCTATGGAGCTATGGAGCTCTGGTGCTATGGAGCTATGGAGCTCTGGAGGTATGGAGCTCTGGAGGTATGGAGCTCTGGAGGTATGGAGCTATGGAGCCCTGGAGCTCTGGAGGTATGGAGCTATGGTGCTATGGAGCTCTGAAGCCATGGAGCTCTGGTGCTATGGAGCTCTGGAGCTCTGGAGGTATGGAGCTCTGGAGGTATGGAGCTATGGAGCCCTGGAGCTCTGGAGGTATGGAGCTATGGTGCTATGGAGCTCTGAAGCCATGGAGCTCTGGTGCTATGGAGCTCTGGAGCTCTGGAGGTATGGAGCTCTGGAGGTATGGAGCTCTGGAGGTATGGAGCTATGGAGCCCTGGAGCTCTGGAGGTATGGAGCTATGGTGCTATGGAGCTCTGAAGCCATGGAGCTCTGGTGCTATGGAGCTCTGGAGGTATGGAGCTCTGGAGGTATGGAGCTCTGGAGGTATGGAGCTATGGAGCCCTGGAGCTCTGGAGGTATGGAGCTATGGTGCTATGGAGCTCTGAAGCCATGGAGCTCTGGTGCTATGGAGCTCTGGAGGTATGGTGCTATGGAGCTATGGAGGTATGGAGCCACCAGCCAGCACCCTCCGTGGCTGGATCAATGGAAGTGTTTTAGGTACCAGGCAGCCAAAGGGCCGAGGCCTCACGCTCGACCACGCCGGCGCAGAGTTCCAGCAGCTCGGATAAGCTCTGTCACTCACCCGCCGCGCAGCCACCGGTAACGGGGAAATGTCGCCGCCTTGTGGACACGCCGTTGTAAATGAATGGGCTTTCGCACTTAGTGCAATTTTCGCCAACTCTCTGACTTAGAGCTATGGAAGTATGGAGCTATGGAGCCACCAGCCACCCAGGCTGGAGCTCTGGAGCTCTGGAGGTATGGAGCTCTGGTGCTATGGAAGTATGGAGCTCTGGTGCTATGGAAGTATGGAGCTATGGAGGTATGGAAGTATGGAGCTATGGAAGTATGGAGCTATGGAGCTCTGGAAGTATGGAGCTATGGAGCTCTGGAGGTATGGAGCCCTGGAGCTATGGAGGTCCTGGAGCTATGGAAGTATGGAGCTCTGGTGCTATGGAGCTATGGAGCTCTGGTGCTATGGAGCTATGGAGCTATGGAGCTCTGGAGCTATGGAGCTCTGGAGGTATGCAGCTATGGAGCTATGGAGCTCTGGAGGTATGGAGCTATGGAGCTATGGAAGTATGGAGCTCTGGTGCTATGGAGCTATGGAGCTCTGGTGCTATGGAGCTATGGAGCTCTGGTGCTATGGAGCTATGGAGCTATGGAGCTCTGGAAGTATGGAGCTCTGGTGCTATGGAGCTATGGAGCTCTGGTGCTATGGAGCTATGGAGCTCTGGTGCTATGGAGCTATGGAGCTCTGGTGCTATGGAGCTCTGGTGCTATGGAGCTCTGGTGCTATGGAGCTATGGAGCTCTGGTGCTATGGAGCTATGGAGCTCTGGAGGTATGGAGCTCTGGAGGTATGGAGCTCTGGAGGTATGGAGCTATGGAGCCCTGGAGCTCTGGAGGTATGGAGCTATGGTGCTATGGAGCTCTGAAGCCATGGAGCTCTGGTGCTATGGAGCTCTGGAGCTCTGGAGGTATGGAGCTCTGGAGGTATGGAGCTATGGAGCCCTGGAGCTCTGGAGGTATGGAGCTATGGAGCTCTGAAGCCATGGAGCTCTGGTGCTATGGAGCTCTGGAGCTCTGGAGGTATGGAGCTCTGGAGGTATGGAGCTCTGGAGGTATGGAGCTATGGAGCCCTGGAGCTCTGGAGGTATGGAGCTATGGTGCTATGGAGCTCTGAAGCCATGGAGCTCTGGTGCTATGGAGCTCTGGAGGTATGGAGCTCTGGAGGTATGGAGCTCTGGAGGTATGGAGCTATGGAGCCCTGGAGCTCTGGAGGTATGGAGCTATGGTGCTATGGAGCTCTGAAGCCATGGAGCTCTGGTGCTATGGAGCTCTGGAGGTATGGAGCTCTGGAGGTATGGAGCTCTGGAGGTATGGAGCTATGGAGCCCTGGAGCTCTGGAGGTATGGAGCTATGGTGCTATGGAGCTCTGAAGCCATGGAGCTCTGGTGCTATGGAGCTCTGGAGGTATGGAGCTCTGGAGGTATGGAGCTCTGGAGGTATGGAGCTATGGAGCCCTGGAGCTCTGGAGGTATGGAGCTATGGTGCTATGGAGCTCTGAAGCCATGGAGCTCTGGTGCTATGGAGCTATGGAGCTCTGGTGCTATGGAGCTATGGAGCTCTGGTGCTATGGAGCTATGGAGGTATGGAGCCACCAGCCAGCACCCTCCGTGGCTGGATCAATGGAAGTGTTTTAGGTACCAGGCAGCCAAAGGGCCGAGGCCTCACGCTCGACCACGCCGGCGCAGAGTTCTAGCCGCTCGGATAAGCTCTGTCACTCACCCGCCGCGCAGCCACCGGTAACGGGGAAATGTCGCCGCCTGGCGGACACGCCGTTGTAAATGAATGGGCTTTCGCACTTAGTGCAATTTTCGCCAACTCTCTGACTTAGAGCTATGGAAGTATGGAGCTATGGAGCCACCAGCCACCCAGGCCGGAGCTATGGAGCTCTGGAGGTATGGAGCTCAGGTGCTATGGAAGTATGGAGCTATGGAGCTATGGAAGTATGGAGCTATGGAGCTATGGAGCTCTGGAAGTATGGAGCTATGGAGCTCTGGAGGTATGGAGCTATGGAGCCCTGGAGCCCTGGAGCTATGGAGCTCTGGTGCTATGGAGGTATGGAGCTCTGGAGGTATGGAGCTCTGGAGGTATGGAGCTATGGAGCTATGGAGCCCTGGAGCTATGGAGCTATGGAGCCCTGGAGCTATGGAGCTATGGAGCCCTGGAGCTATGGAGCTATGGAGCTCTGGTGCTATGGAGCTCTGGTGCTATGGAGCTATGGAGCTCTGGTGCTATGGAGCTATGGAGCTCTGGTGCTATGGAGCTATGGAGCTCTGGAAGTATGGAGCTATGGAGCTCTGGAGGTATGGAGCTATGGAGCCCTGGAGCTATGGAGCCCTGGAGCTATGGAAGTATGGAGCTCTGGTGCTATGGAGCTATGGAGCTCTGGTGCTATGGAGCTATGGAGCTCTGGAGCTATGGAGCTCTGGAGGTATGGAGCTATGGAGCTATGGAGCTCTGGAGGTATGGAGCTATGGAGCTATGGAAGTATGGAGCTCTGGTGCTATGGAGCTATGGAGCTCTGGTGCTATGGAGCTATGGAGCTCTGGTGCTATGGAGCTATGGAGCTATGGAGCTCTGGAAGTATGGAGCTCTGGTGCTATGGAGCTATGGAGCTCTGGTGCTATGGAGCTATGGAGCTCTGGTGCTATGGAGCTATGGAGCTCTGGTGCTATGGAGCTCTGGTGCTATGGAGCTCTGGTGCTATGGAGCTATGGAGCTCTGGTGCTATGGAGCTATGGAGCTCTGGAGGTATGGAGCTCTGGAGGTATGGAGCTCTGGAGGTATGGAGCTTTGGAGCCCTGGAGCTCTGGAGGTATGGAGCTATGGTGCTATGGAGCTCTGAAGCCATGGAGCTCTGGTGCTATGGAGCTCTGGAGCTCTGGAGGTATGGAGCTCTGGAGGTATGGAGCTATGGAGCCCTGGAGCTCTGGAGGTATGGAGCTATGGTGCTATGGAGCTCTGAAGCCATGGAGCTCTGGTGCTATGGAGCTCTGGAGCTCTGGAGGTATGGAGCTCTGGAGGTATGGAGCTATGGAGCCCTGGAGCTCTGGAGGTATGGAGCTATGGTGCTATGGAGCTCTGAAGCCATGGAGCTCTGGTGCTATGGAGCTCTGGAGCTCTGGAGGTATGGAGCTCTGGAGGTATGGAGCTCTGGAGGTATGGAGCTATGGAGCCCTGGAGCTCTGGAGGTATGGAGCTATGGTGCTATGGAGCTCTGAAGCCATGGAGCTCTGGTGCTATGGAGCTCTGGAGGTATGGAGCTCTGGAGGTATGGAGCTCTGGAGGTATGGAGCTATGGAGCCCTGGAGCTCTGGAGGTATGGAGCTATGGTGCTATGGAGCTCTGAAGCCATGGAGCTCTGGTGCTATGGACCTATGGAGCTCTGGTGCTATGGAGCTATGGAGGTATGGAGCCACCAGCCAGCACCCTCCGTGGCTGGATCAATGGAAGTGTTTTAGGTACCAGGCAGCCAAAGGGCCGAGGCCTCACGCTCGACCACGCCGGCGCAGAGTTCCAGCCGCTCGGATAAGCTCTGTCACTCACCCGCCGCGCAGCCACCGGTAACGGGGAAATGTCGCCGCCTTGTGGACACGCCGTTGTAAATGAATGGGCTTTCGCACTTAGTGCAATTTTCGCCAACTCTCTGACTTAGAGCTATGGAAGTATGGAGCTATGGAGCCACCAGCCACCCAGGCTGGAGCTCTGGAGCTCTGGAGGTATGGAGCTCTGGTGCTATGGAAGTATGGAGCTCTGGTGCTATGGAAGTATGGAGCTATGGAGGTATGGAAGTATGGAGCTATGGAAGTATGGAGCTATGGAGCTCTGGAAGTATGGAGCTATGGAGCTCTGGAGGTATGGAGCCCTGGAGCTATGGAGCCCTGGAGCTATGGAAGTATGGAGCTCTGGTGCTATGGAGCTATGGAGCTCTGGTGCTATGGAGCTATGGAGCTATGGAGCTCTGGAGCTATGGAGCTCTGGAGGTATGGAGCTATGGAGCTATGGAGCTCTGGAGGTATGGAGCTATGGAGCTATGGAAGTATGGAGCTCTGGTGCTATGGAGCTATGGAGCTCTGGTGCTATGGAGCTATGGAGCTCTGGTGCTATGAAGCTATGGAGCTATGGAGCTCTGGAAGTATGGAGCTCTGGTGCTATGGAGCTATGGAGCTCTGGTGCTATGGAGCTATGGAGCTCTGGTGCTATGGAGCTCTGGTGCTATGGAGCTCTGGTGCTATGGAGCTATGGAGCTCTGGTGCTATGGAGCTCTGGAGGTATGGAGCTCTGGAGGTATGGAGCTCTGGAGGTATGGAGCTATGGAGCCCTGGAGCTCTGGAGGTATGGAGCTATGGTGCTATGGAGCTCTGAAGCCATGGAGCTCTGGTGCTATGGAGCTATTGAGCTCTGGTGCTATGGAGCTATGGAGCTATGGAGCTCTGGAAGTATGGAGCTCTGGTGCTATGGAGCTATGGAGCTCTGGTGCTATGGAGCTATGGAGCTCTGGTGCTATGGAGCTATGGAGCTCTGGTGCTATGGTGCTATGGAGCTCTGAAGCCATGGAGCTCTGGTGCTATGGAGCTCTGGAGCTCTGGAGGTATGGAGCTCTGGAGGAGCTATGGAGCCCTGGAGCTCTGGAGGTATGGAGCTATGGTGCTATGGAGCTCTGAAGCCATGGAGCTCTGGTGCTATGGAGCTCTGGAGGTATGGAGCTCTGGAGGTATGGAGCTCTGGAGGTATGGAGCTATGGAGCCCTGGAGCTCTGGAGGTATGGAGCTATGGTGCTATGGAGCTCTGAAGCCATGGAGCTCTGGTGCTATGGAGCTATGGAGCTCTGGTGCTATGGAGCTATGGAGGTATGGAGCCACCAGCCAGCACCCTCCGTGGCTGGATCAATGGAAGTGTTTTAGGTACCAGGCAGCCAAAGGGCCGAGGCCTCACGCTCGACCACGCCGGCGCAGAGTTCCAGCCGCTCGGATAAGCTCTGTCACTCACCCGCCGCGCAGCCACCGGTAACGGGGAAATGTCGCCGCCTTGTGGACACGCCGTTGTAAATGAATGGGCTTTCGCACTTAGTGCAATTTTCGCCAACTCTCTGACTTAGAGCTATGGAAGTATGGAGCTATGGAGCCACCAGCCACCCAGGCTGGAGCTCTGGAGCTCTGGAGGTATGGAGCTCTGGTGCTATGGAAGTATGGAGCTCTGGTGCTATGGAAGTATGGAGCTATGGAGGTATGGAAGTATGGAGCTATGGAAGTATGGAGCTATGGAGCTCTGGAAGTATGGAGCTATGGAGCTCTGGAGGTATGGAGCCCTGGAGCTATGGAGCCCTGGAGCTATGGAAGTATGGAGCTCTGGTGCTATGGAGCTATGGAGCTCTGGTGCTATGGAGCTATGGAGCTATGGAGCTCTGGAGCTATGGAGCTCTGGAGGTATGGAGCTATGGAGCTATGGAGCTCTGGAGGTATGGAGCTATGGAGCTATGGAAGTATGGAGCTCTGGTGCTATGGAGCTATGGAGCTCTGGTGCTATGGAGCTATGGAGCTCTGGTGCTATGGAGCTATGGAGCTCTGGAAGTATGGAGCTCTGGTGCTATGGAGCTATGGAGCTCTGGTGCTATGGAGCTATGGAGCTCTGGTGCTATGGAGCTCTGGTGCTATGGAGCTCTGGTGCTATGGAGCTATGGAGCTCTGGTGCTATGGAGCTCTGGAGGTATGGAGCTCTGGAGGTATGGTGCTCTGGAGGTATGGAGCTATGGAGCCCTGGAGCTCTGGAGGTATGGAGCTATGGTGCTATGGAGCTCTGAAGCCATGGAGCTCTGGTGCTATGGAGCTATGGAGCTCTGGTGCTATGGAGCTATGGAGCTATGGAGCTCTGGAAGTATGGAGCTCTGGTGCTATGGAGCTATGGAGCTCTGGTGCTATGGAGCTATGGAGCTCTGGTGCTATGGAGCTATGGAGCTCTGGTGCTATGGAGCTCTGGTGCTATGGAGCTCTGGTGCTATGGAGCTCTGGAGGTATGGAGCTCTGGAGGTATGGAGCTCTGGAGGTATGGAGCTATGGAGCCCTGGAGCTCTGGAGGTATGGAGCTATGGTGCTATGGAGCTCTGAAGCCATGGAGCTCTGGTGCTATGGAGCTATGGAGCTCTGGTGCTATGGAGCTATGGAGGTATGGAGCCACCAGCCAGCACCCTCCGTGGCTGGATCAATGGAAGTGTTTTAGGTACCAGGCAGCCAAAGGGCCGAGGCCTCACGCTCGACCACGCCGGCGCAGAGTTCCAGCAGCTCGGATAAGCTCTGTCACTCACCCGCCGCGCAGCCACCGGTAACGGGGAAATGTCGCCGCCTTGTGGACACGCCGTTGTAAATGAATGGGCTTTCGCACTTAGTGCAATTTTCGCCAACTCTCTGACTTAGAGCTATGGAAGTATGGAGCTATGGAGCCACCAGCCACCCAGGCTGGAGCTCTGGAGCTCTGGAGGTATGGAGCTCTGGTGCTATGGAAGTATGGAGCTCTGGTGCTATGGAAGTATGGAGCTATGGAGGTATGGAAGTATGGAGCTATGGAAGTATGGAGCTATGGAGCTCTGGAAGTATGGAGCTATGGAGCTCTGGAGGTATGGAGCCCTGGAGCTATGGAGCCCTGGAGCTATGGAAGTATGGAGCTCTGGTGCTATGGAGCTATGGAGCTCTGGTGCTATGGAGCTATGGAGCTATGGAGCTCTGGAGCTATGGAGCTCTGGAGGTATGCAGCTATGGAGCTATGGAGCTCTGGAGGTATGGAGCTATGGAGCTATGGAAGTATGGAGCTCTGGTGCTATGGAGCTATGGAGCTCTGGTGCTATGGAGCTATGGAGCTCTGGTGCTATGGAGCTATGGAGCTATGGAGCTCTGGAAGTATGGAGCTCTGGTGCTATGGAGCTATGGAGCTCTGGTGCTATGGAGCTATGGAGCTCTGGTGCTATGGAGCTATGGAGCTCTGGTGCTATGGAGCTCTGGTGCTATGGAGCTCTGGTGCTATGGAGCTATGGAGCTCTGGTGCTATGGAGCTATGGAGCTCTGGAGGTATGGAGCTCTGGAGGTATGGAGCTCTGGAGGTATGGAGCTATGGAGCCCTGGAGCTCTGGAGGTATGGAGCTATGGTGCTATGGAGCTCTGAAGCCATGGAGCTCTGGTGCTATGGAGCTCTGGAGCTCTGGAGGTATGGAGCTCTGGAGGTATGGAGCTATGGAGCCCTGGAGCTCTGGAGGTATGGAGCTATGGAGCTCTGAAGCCATGGAGCTCTGGTGCTATGGAGCTCTGGAGCTCTGGAGGTATGGAGCTCTGGAGGTATGGAGCTCTGGAGGTATGGAGCTATGGAGCCCTGGAGCTCTGGAGGTATGGAGCTATGGTGCTATGGAGCTCTGAAGCCATGGAGCTCTGGTGCTATGGAGCTCTGGAGGTATGGAGCTCTGGAGGTATGGAGCTCTGGAGGTATGGAGCTATGGAGCCCTGGAGCTCTGGAGGTATGGAGCTATGGTGCTATGGAGCTCTGAAGCCATGGAGCTCTGGTGCTATGGAGCTCTGGAGGTATGGAGCTCTGGAGGTATGGAGCTCTGGAGGTATGGAGCTATGGAGCCCTGGAGCTCTGGAGGTATGGAGCTATGGTGCTATGGAGCTCTGAAGCCATGGAGCTCTGGTGCTATGGAGCTATGGAGCTCTGGTGCTATGGAGCTATGGAGGTATGGAGCCACCAGCCAGCACCCTCCGTGGCTGGATCAATGGAAGTGTTTTAGGTACCAGGCAGCCAAAGGGCCGAGGCCTCACGCTCGACCACGCCGGCGCAGAGTTCCAGCCGCTCGGATAAGCTCTGTCACTCACCCGCCGCGCAGCCACCGGTAACGGGGAAATGTCGCCGCCTGGCGGACACGCCGTTGTAAATGAATGGGCTTTCGCACTTAGTGCAATTTTCGCCAACTCTCTGACTTAGAGCTATGGAAGTATGGAGCTATGGAGCCACCAGCCACCCAGGCTGGAGCTATGGAGCTCTGGAGGTATGGAGCTCAGGTGCTATGGAAGTATGGAGCTATGGAGCTATGGAAGTATGGAGCTATGGAGCTATGGAGCTCTGGAAGTATGGAGCTATGGAGCTCTGGAGGTATGGAGCTATGGAGCCCTGGAGCCCTGGAGCTATGGAGCTCTGGTGCTATGGAGGTATGGAGCTCTGGAGGTATGGAGCTCTGGAGGTATGGAGCTATGGAGCTATGGAGCCCTGGAGCTATGGAGCTATGGAGCCCTGGAGCTATGGAGCTATGGAGCTCTGGTGCTATGGAGCTATGGAGCTATGGAGCTCTGGAGGTATGGAGCTATGGAGCCCTGGAGCCCTGGAGCTATGGAGCCCTGGAGCTATGGAGCTATGGAGCCCTGGAGCTATGGAGCTATGGAGCCCTGGAGCTATGGAGCTATGGAGCTCTGGTGCTATGGAGCTATGGAGCTCTGGTGCTATGGAGCTATGGAGCTCTGGTGCTATGGAGCTATGGAGCTCTGGTGCTATGGAGCTATGGAGCTCTGGAAGTATGGAGCTATGGAGCTCTGGAGGTATGGAGCTATGGAGCTCTGGAGGTATGGAGCTATGGAGCCCTGGAGCTATGGAGCCCTGGAGCTATGGAAGTATGGAGCTCTGGTGCTATGGAGCTATGGAGCTCTGGTGCTATGGAGCTATGGAGCTCTGGAGCTATGGAGCTCTGGAGGTATGGAGCTATGGAGCTATGGAGGTATGGAGCTATGGAGCTATGGAAGTATGGAGCTCTGGTGCTATGGAGCTATGGAGCTCTGGTGCTATGGAGCTATGGAGCTCTGGTGCTATGGAGCTATGGAGCTATGGAGCTCTGGAAGTATGGAGCTCTGGTGCTATGGAGCTATGGAGCTCTGGTGCTATGGAGCTATGGAGCTCTGGTGCTATGGAGCTATGGAGCTCTGGTGCTATGGAGCTATGGTGCTATGGAGCTCTGGTGCTATGGAGCTATGGAGCTCTGGTGCTATGGAGCTATGGAGCTCTGGAGGTATGGAGTTCTGGAGGTATGGAGCTCTGGAGGTATGGAGCTTTGGAGCCCTGGAGCTCTGGAGGTATGGAGCTATGGTGCTATGGAGCTCTGAAGCCATGGAGCTCTGGTGCTATGGAGCTATGGAGCTCTGGTGCTATGGAGCTATGGAGGTATGGAGCCACCAGCCAGCACCCTCCGTGGCTGGATCAATGGAAGTGTTTTAGGTACCAGGCAGCCAAAGGGCCGAGGCCTCACGCTCGACCACGCCGGCGCAGAGTTCCAGCCGCTCGGATAAGCTCTGTCACTCACCCGCCGCGCAGCCACCGGTAACGGGGAAATGTCGCCGCCTTGTGGACACGCCGTTGTAAATGAATGGGCTTTCGCACTTAGTGCAATTTTCGCCAACTCTCTGACTTAGAGCTATGGAAGTATGGAGCTATGGAGCCACCAGCCACCCAGGCTGGAGCTCTGGAGCTCTGGAGGTATGGAGCTCTGGTGCTATGGAAGTATGGAGCTCTGGTGCTATGGAAGTATGGAGCTATGGAGGTATGGAAGTATGGAGCTATGGAAGTATGGAGCTATGGAGCTCTGGAAGTATGGAGCTATGGAGCTCTGGAGGTATGGAGCCCTGGAGCTATGGAGCCCTGGAGCTATGGAAGTATGGAGCTCTGGTGCTATGGAGCTATGGAGCTCTGGTGCTATGGAGCTATGGAGCTATGGAGCTCTGGAGCTATGGAGCTCTGGAGGTATGGAGCTATGGAGCTATGGAGCTCTGGAGGTATGGAGCTATGGAGCTATGGAAGTATGGAGCTCTGGTGCTATGGAGCTATGGAGCTCTGGTGCTATGGAGCTATGGAGCTCTGGTGCTATGGAGCTATGGAGCTATGGAGCTCTGGAAGTATGGAGCTCTGGTGCTATGGAGCTATGGAGCTCTGGTGCTATGGAGCTATGGAGCTCTGGTGCTATGGAGCTCTGGTGCTATGGAGCTCTGGTGCTATGGAGCTATGGAGCTCTGGTGCTATGGAGCTATGGAGGTATGGAGCTCTGGAGGTATGGAGCTCTGGAGGTATGGAGCTATGGAGCCCTGGAGCTCTGGAGGTATGGAGCTATGGTGCTATGGAGCTCTGAAGCCATGGAGCTCTGGTGCTATGGAGCTATGGAGCTCTGGTGCTATGGAGCTATGGAGCTATGGAGCTCTGGAAGTATGGAGCTCTGGTGCTATGGAGCTATGGAGCTCTGGTGCTATGGAGCTATGGAGCTCTGGTGCTATGGAGCTATGGAGCTCTGGTGCTATGGAGCTCTGGTGCTATGGAGCTCTGGTGCTATGGAGCTATGGAGCTCTGGTGCTATGGAGCTATGGAGTTCTGGAGGTATGGAGCTCTGGAGGTATGGAGCTCTGGAGGTATGGAGCTATGGAGCCCTGGAGCTCTGGAGGTATGGAGCTATGGTGCTATGGAGCTCTGAAGCCATGGAGCTCTGGTGCTATGGAGCTCTGGAGCTCTGGAGGTATGGAGCTCTGGAGGTATGGAGCTATGGAGCCCTGGAGCTCTGGAGGTATGGAGCTATGGTGCTATGGAGCTCTGAAGCCATGGAGCTCTGGTGCTATGGAGCTCTGGAGCTCTGGAGGTATGGAGCTCTGGAGGTATGGAGCTCTGGAGGTATGGAGCTATGGAGCCCTGGAGCTCTGGAGGTATGGAGCTATGGTGCTATGGAGCTCTGAAGCCATGGAGCTCTGGTGCTATGGAGCTCTGGAGGTATGGAGCTCTGGAGGTATGGAGCTCTGGAGGTATGGAGCTATGGAGCCCTGGAGCTCTGGAGGTATGGAGCTATGGTGCTATGGAGCTCTGAAGCCATGGAGCTCTGGTGCTATGGAGCTCTGGTGCTATGGAGCTCTGGAGGTATGGAGCTCTGGAGGTATGGAGCTCTGGAGGTATGGAGCTATGGAGCCCTGGAGCTCTGGAGGTATGGAGCTATGGTGCTATGGAGCTCTGAAGCCATGGAGCTCTGGTGCTATGGAGCTATGGAGCTCTGGTGCTATGGAGCTATGGAGGTATGGAGCCACCAGCCAGCACCCTCCGTGGCTGGATCAATGGAAGTGTTTTAGGTACCAGGCAGCCAAAGGGCCGAGGCCTCACGCTCGACCACGCCGGCGCAGAGTTCCAGCCGCTCGGATAAGCTCTGTCACTCACCCGCCGCGCAGCCACCGGTAACGGGGAAATGTCGCCGCCTGGCGGACACGCCGTTGTAAATGAATGGGCTTTCGCACTTAGTGCAATTTTCGCCAACTCTCTGACTTAGAGCTATGGAAGTATGGAGCTATGGAGCCACCAGCCACCCAGGCTGGAGCTATGGAGCTCTGGAGGTATGGAGCTCAGGTGCTATGGAAGTATGGAGCTATGGAGCTATGGAAGTATGGAGCTATGGAGCTATGGAGCTCTGGAAGTATGGAGCTATGGAGCTCTGGAGGTATGGAGCTATGGAGCCCTGGAGCCCTGGAGCTATGGAGCTCTGGTGCTATGGAGGTATGGAGCTCTGGAGGTATGGAGCTCTGGAGGTATTGAGCTATGGAGCTATGGAGCCCTGGAGCTATGGAGCTATGGAGCCCTGGAGCTATGGAGCTATGGAGCCCTGGAGCTATGGAGCTATGGAGCTCTGGTGCTATGGAGCTATGGAGCTCTGGTGCTATGGAGCTATGGAGCTCTGGTGCTATGGAGCTATGGAGCTCTGGTGCTATGGAGCTATGGAGCTCTGGAAGTATGGAGCTATGGAGCTCTGGAGGTATGGAGCTATGGAGCCCTGGAGCTATGGAGCCCTGGAGCTATGGAAGTATGGAGCTCTGGTGCTATGGAGCTATGGAGCTCTGGTGCTATGGAGCTATGGAGCTCTGGAGCTATGGAGCTCTGGAGGTATGGAGCTATGGAGCTCTGGAGGTATGGAGCTATGGAGCTATGGAAGTATGGAGCTCTGGTGCTATGGAGCTATGGAGCTCTGGTGCTATGGAGCTATGGAGCTCTGGTGCTTTGGAGCTATGGAGCTATGGAGCTCTGGAAGTATGGAGCTCTGGTGCTATGGAGCTATGGAGCTCTGGTGCTATGGAGCTATGGAGCTCTGGTGCTATGGAGCTATGGAGCTCTGGTGCTCTGGTGCTATGGAGCTCTGGTGCTATGGAGCTATGGAGCTCTGGTGCTATGGAGCTATGGAGCTCTGGAGGTATGGAGCTCTGGAGGTATGGAGCTCTGGAGGTATGGAGCTTTGGAGCCCTGGAGCTCTGGAGGTATGGAGCTATGGTGCTATGGAGCTCTGAAGCCATGGAGCTCTGGTGCTATGGAGCTCTGGAGCTCTGGAGGTATGGAGCTCTGGAGGTATGGAGCTATGGAGCCCTGGAGCTCTGGAGGTATGGAGCTATGGTGCTATGGAGCTCTGAAGCCATGGAGCTCTGGTGCTATGGAGCTCTGGAGCTCTGGAGGTATGGAGCTCTGGAGGTATGGAGCTATGGAGCCCTGGAGCTCTGGAGGTATGGAGCTATGGTGCTATGGAGCTCTAAAGCCATGGAGCTCTGGTGCTATGGAGCTCTGGAGCTCTGGAGGTATGGAGCTCTGGAGGTATGGAGCTCTGGAGGTATGGAGCTATGGAGCCCTGGAGCTCTGGAGGTATGGAGCTATGGTGCTATGGAGCTCTGAAGCCATGGAGCTCTGGTGCTATGGAGCTCTGGAGGTATGGAGCTCTGGAGGTATGGAGCTCTGGAGGTATGGAGCTATGGAGCCCTGGAGCTCTGGAGGTATGGAGCTATGGTGCTATGGAGCTCTGAAGCCATGGAGCTCTGGTGCTATGGAGCTCTGGAGGTATGGAGCTCTGGAGGTATGGAGCTCTGGAGGTATGGAGCTATGGAGCCCTGGAGCTCTGGAGGTATGGAGCTATGGTGCTATGGAGCTCTGAAGCCATGGAGCTCTGGTGCTATGGAGCTCTGGAGGTATGGAGCTCTGGAGGTATGGAGCTCTGGAGGTATGGAGCTATGGAGCCCTGGAGCTCTGGAGGTATGGAGCTATGGTGCTATGGAGCTCTGAAGCCATGGAGCTCTGGTGCTATGGAGCTATGGAGCTCTGGTGCTATGGAGCTATGGAGGTATGGAGCCACCAGCCAGCACCCTCCGTGGCTGGATCAATGGAAGTGTTTTAGGTACCAGGCAGCCAAAGGGCCGAGGCCTCACGCTCGACCACGCCGGCGCAGAGTTCCAGCCGCTCGGATAAGCTCTGTCACTCACCCGCCGCGCAGCCACCGGTAACGGGGAAATGTCGCCGCCTTGTGGACACGCCGTTGTAAATGAATGGGCTTTCGCACTTAGTGCAATTTTCGCCAACTCTCTGACTTAGAGCTATGGAAGTATGGAGCTATGGAGCCACCAGCCACCCAGGCTGGAGCTCTGGAGCTCTGGAGGTATGGAGCTCTGGTGCTATGGAAGTATGGAGCTCTGGTGCTATGGAAGTATGGAGCTATGGAGGTATGGAAGTATGGAGCTATGGAAGTATGGAGCTATGGAGCTCTGGAAGTATGGAGCTATGGAGCTCTGGAGGTATGGAGCCCTGGAGCTATGGAGCCCTGGAGCTATGGAAGTATGGAGCTCTGGTGCTATGGAGCTATGGAGCTCTGGTGCTATGGAGCTATGGAGCTATGGAGCTCTGGAGCTATGGAGCTCTGGAGGTATGCAGCTATGGAGCTATGGAGCTCTGGAGGTATGGAGCTATGGAGCTATGGAAGTATGGAGCTCTGGTGCTATGGAGCTATGGAGCTCTGGTGCTATGGAGCTATGGAGCTCTGGTGCTATGGAGCTATGGAGCTATGGAGCTCTGGAAGTATGGAGCTCTGGTGCTATGGAGCTATGGAGCTCTGGTGCTATGGAGCTATGGAGCTCTGGTGCTATGGAGCTATGGAGCTCTGGTGCTATGGAGCTCTGGTGCTATGGAGCTCTGGTGCTATGGAGCTATGGAGCTCTGGTGCTATGGAGCTATGGAGCTCTGGAGGTATGGAGCTCTGGAGGTATGGAGCTCTGGAGGTATGGAGCTATGGAGCCCTGGAGCTCTGGAGGTATGGAGCTATGGTGCTATGGAGCTCTGAAGCCATGGAGCTCTGGTGCTATGGAGCTCTGGAGCTCTGGAGGTATGGAGCTCTGGAGGTATGGAGCTATGGAGCCCTGGAGCTCTGGAGGTATGGAGCTATGGAGCTCTGAAGCCATGGAGCTCTGGTGCTATGGAGCTCTGGAGCTCTGGAGGTATTGAGCTCTGGAGGTATGGAGCTCTGGAGGTATGGAGCTATGGAGCCCTGGAGCTCTGGAGGTATGGAGCTATGGTGCTATGGAGCTCTGAAGCCATGGAGCTCTGGTGCTATGGAGCTCTGGAGGTATGGAGCTCTGGAGGTATGGAGCTCTGGAGGTATGGAGCTATGGAGCCCTGGAGCTCTGGAGGTATGGAGCTATGGTGCTATGGAGCTCTGAAGCCATGGAGCTCTGGTGCTATGGAGCTCTGGAGGTATGGAGCTCTGGAGGTATGGAGCTCTGGAGGTATGGAGCTATGGAGCCCTGGAGCTCTGGAGGTATGGAGCTATGGTGCTATGGAGCTCTGAAGCCATGGAGCTCTGGTGCTATGGAGCTATGGAGCTCTGGTGCTATGGAGCTATGGAGGTATGGAGCCACCAGCCAGCACCCTCCGTGGCTGGATCAATGGAAGTGTTTTAGGTACCAGGCAGCCAAAGGGCCGAGGCCTCACGCTCGACCACGCCGGCGCAGAGTTCCAGCCGCTCGGATAAGCTCTGTCACTCACCCGCCGCGCAGCCACCGGTAACGGGGAAATGTCGCCGCCTGGCGGACACGCCGTTGTAAATGAATGGGCTTTCGCACTTAGTGCAATTTTCGCCAACTCTCTGACTTAGAGCTATGGAAGTATGGAGCTATGGAGCCACCAGCCACCCAGGCCGGAGCTATGGAGCTCTGGAGGTATGGAGCTCAGGTGCTATGGAAGTATGGAGCTATGGAGCTATGGAAGTATGGAGCTATGGAGCTATGGAGCTCTGGAAGTATGGAGCTATGGAGCTCTGGAGGTATGGAGCTATGGAGCCCTGGAGCCCTGGAGCTATGGAGCTCTGGTGCTATGGAGGTATGGAGCTCTGGAGGTATGGAGCTCTGGAGGTATGGAGCTATGGAGCTATGGAGCCCTGGAGCTATGGAGCTATGGAGCCCTGGAGCTATGGAGCTATGGAGCCCTGGAGCTATGGAGCTATGGAGCTCTGGTGCTATGGAGCTATGGAGCTCTGGTGCTATGGAGCTATGGAGCTCTGGTGCTATGGAGCTATGGAGCTCTGGTGCTATGGAGCTATGGAGCTCTGGAAGTATGGAGCTATGGAGCTCTGGAGGTATGGAGCTATGGAGCCCTGGAGCTATGGAGCCCTGGAGCTATGGAAGTATGGAGCTCTGGTGCTATGGAGCTATGGAGCTCTGGTGCTATGGAGCTATGGAGCTCTGGAGCTATGGAGCTCTGGAGGTATGGAGCTATGGAGCTATGGAGCTCTGGAGGTATGGAGCTATGGAGCTATGGAAGTATGGAGCTCTGGTGCTATGGAGCTATGGAGCTCTGGTGCTATGGAGCTATGGAGCTCTGGTGCTATGGAGCTATGGAGCTATGGAGCTCTGGAAGTATGGAGCTCTGGTGCTATGGAGCTATGGAGCTCTGGTGCTATGGAGCTATGGAGCTCTGGTGCTATGGAGCTATGGAGCTCTGGTGCTATGGAGCTCTGGTGCTATGGAGCTCTGGTGCTATGGAGCTATGGAGCTCTGGTGCTATGGAGCTATGGAGCTCTGGAGGTATGGAGCTCTGGAGGTATGGAGCTCTGGAGGTATGGAGCTTTGGAGCCCTGGAGCTCTGGAGGTATGGAGCTATGGTGCTATGGAGCTCTGAAGCCATGGAGCTCTGGTGCTATGGAGCTCTGGAGCTCTGGAGGTATGGAGCTCTGGAGGTATGGAGCTATGGAGCCCTGGAGCTCTGGAGGTATGGAGCTATGGTGCTATGGAGCTCTGAAGCCATGGAGCTCTGGTGCTATGGAGCTCTGGAGCTCTGGAGGTATGGAGCTCTGGAGGTATGGAGCTATGGAGCCCTGGAGCTCTGGAGGTATGGAGCTATGGTGCTATGGAGCTCTGAAGCCATGGAGCTCTGGTGCTATGGAGCTCTGGAGCTCTGGAGGTATGGAGCTCTGGAGGTATGGAGCTCTGGAGGTATGGAGCTATGGAGCCCTGGAGCTCTGGAGGTATGGAGCTATGGTGCTATGGAGCTCTGAAGCCATGGAGCTCTGGTGCTATGGAGCTCTGGAGGTATGGAGCTCTGGAGGTATGGAGCTCTGGAGGTATGGAGCTATGGAGCCCTGGAGCTCTGGAGGTATGGAGCTATGGTGCTATGGAGCTCTGAAGCCATGGAGCTCTGGTGCTATGGACCTATGGAGCTCTGGTGCTATGGAGCTATGGAGGTATGGAGCCACCAGCCAGCACCCTCCGTGGCTGGATCAATGGAAGTGTTTTAGGTACCAGGCAGCCAAAGGGCCGAGGCCTCACGCTCGACCACGCCGGCGCAGAGTTCCAGCCGCTCGGATAAGCTCTGTCACTCACCCGCCGCGCAGCCACCGGTAACGGGGAAATGTCGCCGCCTTGTGGACACGCCGTTGTAAATGAATGGGCTTTCGCACTTAGTGCAATTTTCGCCAACTCTCTGACTTAGAGCTATGGAAGTATGGAGCTATGGAGCCACCAGCCACCCAGGCTGGAGCTCTGGAGCTCTGGAGGTATGGAGCTCTGGTGCTATGGAAGTATGGAGCTCTGGTGCTATGGAAGTATGGAGCTATGGAGGTATGGAAGTATGGAGCTATGGAAGTATGGAGCTATGGAGCTCTGGAAGTATGGAGCTATGGAGCTCTGGAGGTATGGAGCCCTGGAGCTATGGAGCCCTGGAGCTATGGAAGTATGGAGCTCTGGTGCTATGGAGCTATGGAGCTCTGGTGCTATGGAGCTATGGAGCTATGGAGCTCTGGAGCTATGGAGCTCTGGAGGTATGGAGCTATGGAGCTATGGAGCTCTGGAGGTATGGAGCTATGGAGCTATGGAAGTATGGAGCTCTGGTGCTATGGAGCTATGGAGCTCTGGTGCTATGGAGCTATGGAGCTCTGGTGCTATGAAGCTATGGAGCTATGGAGCTCTGGAAGTATGGAGCTCTGGTGCTATGGAGCTATGGAGCTCTGGTGCTATGGAGCTATGGAGCTCTGGTGCTATGGAGCTCTGGTGCTATGGAGCTCTGGTGCTATGGAGCTATGGAGCTCTGGTGCTATGGAGCTCTGGAGGTATGGAGCTCTGGAGGTATGGAGCTCTGGAGGTATGGAGCTATGGAGCCCTGGAGCTCTGGAGGTATGGAGCTATGGTGCTATGGAGCTCTGAAGCCATGGAGCTCTGGTGCTATGGAGCTATTGAGCTCTGGTGCTATGGAGCTATGGAGCTATGGAGCTCTGGAAGTATGGAGCTCTGGTGCTATGGAGCTATGGAGCTCTGGTGCTATGGAGCTATGGAGCTCTGGTGCTATGGAGCTATGGAGCTCTGGTGCTATGGTGCTATGGAGCTCTGAAGCCATGGAGCTCTGGTGCTATGGAGCTCTGGAGCTCTGGAGGTATGGAGCTCTGGAGGAGCTATGGAGCCCTGGAGCTCTGGAGGTATGGAGCTATGGTGCTATGGAGCTCTGAAGCCATGGAGCTCTGGTGCTATGGAGCTCTGGAGGTATGGAGCTCTGGAGGTATGGAGCTCTGGAGGTATGGAGCTATGGAGCCCTGGAGCTCTGGAGGTATGGAGCTATGGTGCTATGGAGCTCTGAAGCCATGGAGCTCTGGTGCTATGGAGCTATGGAGCTCTGGTGCTATGGAGCTATGGAGGTATGGAGCCACCAGCCAGCACCCTCCGTGGCTGGATCAATGGAAGTGTTTTAGGTACCAGGCAGCCAAAGGGCCGAGGCCTCACGCTCGACCACGCCGGCGCAGAGTTCCAGCCGCTCGGATAAGCTCTGTCACTCACCCGCCGCGCAGCCACCGGTAACGGGGAAATGTCGCCGCCTTGTGGACACGCCGTTGTAAATGAATGGGCTTTCGCACTTAGTGCAATTTTCGCCAACTCTCTGACTTAGAGCTATGGAAGTATGGAGCTATGGAGCCACCAGCCACCCAGGCTGGAGCTCTGGAGCTCTGGAGGTATGGAGCTCTGGTGCTATGGAAGTATGGAGCTCTGGTGCTATGGAAGTATGGAGCTATGGAGGTATGGAAGTATGGAGCTATGGAGCTCTGGAAGTATGGAGCTATGGAGCTCTGGAGGTATGGAGCCCTGGAGCTATGGAGCCCTGGAGCTATGGAAGTATGGAGCTCTGGTGCTATGGAGCTATGGAGCTCTGGTGCTATGGAGCTATGGAGCTATGGAGCTCTGGAGCTATGGAGCTCTGGAGGTATGGAGCTATGGAGCTATGGAGCTCTGGAGGTATGGAGCTATGGAGCTATGGAAGTATGGAGCTCTGGTGCTATGGAGCTCTGGTGCTATGGAGCTATGGAGCTCTGGTGCTATGGAGCTATGGAGCTCTGGAAGTATGGAGCTCTGGTGCTATGGAGCTATGGAGCTCTGGTGCTATGGAGCTATGGAGCTCTGGTGCTATGGAGCTCTGGTGCTATGGAGCTCTGGTGCTATGGAGCTATGGAGCTCTGGTGCTATGGAGCTCTGGAGGTATGGAGCTCTGGAGGTATGGTGCTCTGGAGGTATGGAGCTATGGAGCCCTGGAGCTCTGGAGGTATGGAGCTATGGTGCTATGGAGCTCTGAAGCCATGGAGCTCTGGTGCTATGGAGCTATGGAGCTCTGGTGCTATGGAGCTATGGAGCTATGGAGCTCTGGAAGTATGGAGCTCTGGTGCTATGGAGCTATGGAGCTCTGGTGCTATGGAGCTATGGAGCTCTGGTGCTATGGAGCTATGGAGCTCTGGTGCTATGGAGCTCTGGTGCTATGGAGCTCTGGTGCTATGGAGCTCTGGAGGTATGGAGCTCTGGAGGTATGGAGCTCTGGAGGTATGGAGCTATGGAGCCCTGGAGCTCTGGAGGTATGGAGCTATGGTGCTATGGAGCTCTGAAGCCATGGAGCTCTGGTGCTATGGAGCTATGGAGCTCTGGTGCTATGGAGCTATGGAGGTATGGAGCCACCAGCCAGCACCCTCCGTGGCTGGATCAATGGAAGTGTTTTAGGTACCAGGCAGCCAAAGGGCCGAGGCCTCACGCTCGACCACGCCGGCGCAGAGTTCCAGCAGCTCGGATAAGCTCTGTCACTCACCCGCCGCGCAGCCACCGGTAACGGGGAAATGTCGCCGCCTTGTGGACACGCCGTTGTAAATGAATGGGCTTTCGCACTTAGTGCAATTTTCGCCAACTCTCTGACTTAGAGCTATGGAAGTATGGAGCTATGGAGCCACCAGCCACCCAGGCTGGAGCTCTGGAGCTCTGGAGGTATGGAGCTCTGGTGCTATGGAAGTATGGAGCTCTGGTGCTATGGAAGTATGGAGCTATGGAGGTATGGAAGTATGGAGCTATGGAAGTATGGAGCTATGGAGCTCTGGAAGTATGGAGCTATGGAGCTCTGGAGGTATGGAGCCCTGGAGCTATGGAGCCCTGGAGCTATGGAAGTATGGAGCTCTGGTGCTATGGAGCTATGGAGCTCTGGTGCTATGGAGCTATGGAGCTATGGAGCTCTGGAGCTATGGAGCTCTGGAGGTATGCAGCTATGGAGCTATGGAGCTCTGGAGGTATGGAGCTATGGAGCTATGGAAGTATGGAGCTCTGGTGCTATGGAGCTATGGAGCTCTGGTGCTATGGAGCTATGGAGCTCTGGTGCTATGGAGCTATGGAGCTATGGAGCTCTGGAAGTATGGAGCTCTGGTGCTATGGAGCTATGGAGCTCTGGTGCTATGGAGCTATGGAGCTCTGGTGCTATGGAGCTATGGAGCTCTGGTGCTATGGAGCTCTGGTGCTATGGAGCTCTGGTGCTATGGAGCTATGGAGCTCTGGTGCTATGGAGCTATGGAGCTCTGGAGGTATGGAGCTCTGGAGGTATGGAGCTCTGGAGGTATGGAGCTATGGAGCCCTGGAGCTCTGGAGGTATGGAGCTATGGTGCTATGGAGCTCTGAAGCCATGGAGCTCTGGTGCTATGGAGCTCTGGAGCTCTGGAGGTATGGAGCTCTGGAGGTATGGAGCTATGGAGCCCTGGAGCTCTGGAGGTATGGAGCTATGGAGCTCTGAAGCCATGGAGCTCTGGTGCTATGGAGCTCTGGAGCTCTGGAGGTATGGAGCTCTGGAGGTATGGAGCTCTGGAGGTATGGAGCTATGGAGCCCTGGAGCTCTGGAGGTATGGAGCTATGGTGCTATGGAGCTCTGAAGCCATGGAGCTCTGGTGCTATGGAGCTCTGGAGGTATGGAGCTCTGGAGGTATGGAGCTCTGGAGGTATGGAGCTATGGAGCCCTGGAGCTCTGGAGGTATGGAGCTATGGTGCTATGGAGCTCTGAAGCCATGGAGCTCTGGTGCTATGGAGCTCTGGAGGTATGGAGCTCTGGAGGTATGGAGCTCTGGAGGTATGGAGCTATGGAGCCCTGGAGCTCTGGAGGTATGGAGCTATGGTGCTATGGAGCTCTGAAGCCATGGAGCTCTGGTGCTATGGAGCTATGGAGCTCTGGTGCTATGGAGCTATGGAGGTATGGAGCCACCAGCCAGCACCCTCCGTGGCTGGATCAATGGAAGTGTTTTAGGTACCAGGCAGCCAAAGGGCCGAGGCCTCACGCTCGACCACGCCGGCGCAGAGTTCCAGCCGCTCGGATAAGCTCTGTCACTCACCCGCCGCGCAGCCACCGGTAACGGGGAAATGTCGCCGCCTGGCGGACACGCCGTTGTAAATGAATGGGCTTTCGCACTTAGTGCAATTTTCGCCAACTCTCTGACTTAGAGCTATGGAAGTATGGAGCTATGGAGCCACCAGCCACCCAGGCTGGAGCTATGGAGCTCTGGAGGTATGGAGCTCAGGTGCTATGGAAGTATGGAGCTATGGAGCTATGGAAGTATGGAGCTATGGAGCTATGGAGCTCTGGAAGTATGGAGCTATGGAGCTCTGGAGGTATGGAGCTATGGAGCCCTGGAGCCCTGGAGCTATGGAGCTCTGGTGCTATGGAGGTATGGAGCTCTGGAGGTATGGAGCTCTGGAGGTATGGAGCTATGGAGCTATGGAGCCCTGGAGCTATGGAGCTATGGAGCCCTGGAGCTATGGAGCTATGGAGCTCTGGTGCTATGGAGCTATGGAGCTATGGAGCTCTGGAGGTATGGAGCTATGGAGCCCTGGAGCCCTGGAGCTATGGAGCCCTGGAGCTATGGAGCTATGGAGCCCTGGAGCTATGGAGCTATGGAGCCCTGGAGCTATGGAGCTATGGAGCTCTGGTGCTATGGAGCTATGGAGCTCTGGTGCTATGGAGCTATGGAGCTCTGGTGCTATGGAGCTATGGAGCTCTGGTGCTATGGAGCTATGGAGCTCTGGAAGTATGGAGCTATGGAGCTCTGGAGGTATGGAGCTATGGAGCTCTGGAGGTATGGAGCTATGGAGCCCTGGAGCTATGGAGCCCTGGAGCTATGGAAGTATGGAGCTCTGGTGCTATGGAGCTATGGAGCTCTGGTGCTATGGAGCTATGGAGCTCTGGAGCTATGGAGCTCTGGAGGTATGGAGCTATGGAGCTATGGAGGTATGGAGCTATGGAGCTATGGAAGTATGGAGCTCTGGTGCTATGGAGCTATGGAGCTCTGGTGCTATGGAGCTATGGAGCTCTGGTGCTATGGAGCTATGGAGCTATGGAGCTCTGGAAGTATGGAGCTCTGGTGCTATGGAGCTATGGAGCTCTGGTGCTATGGAGCTATGGAGCTCTGGTGCTATGGAGCTATGGAGCTCTGGTGCTATGGAGCTATGGTGCTATGGAGCTCTGGTGCTATGGAGCTATGGAGCTCTGGTGCTATGGAGCTATGGAGCTCTGGAGGTATGGAGTTCTGGAGGTATGGAGCTCTGGAGGTATGGAGCTTTGGAGCCCTGGAGCTCTGGAGGTATGGAGCTATGGTGCTATGGAGCTCTGAAGCCATGGAGCTCTGGTGCTATGGAGCTATGGAGCTCTGGTGCTATGGAGCTATGGAGGTATGGAGCCACCAGCCAGCACCCTCCGTGGCTGGATCAATGGAAGTGTTTTAGGTACCAGGCAGCCAAAGGGCCGAGGCCTCACGCTCGACCACGCCGGCGCAGAGTTCCAGCCGCTCGGATAAGCTCTGTCACTCACCCGCCGCGCAGCCACCGGTAACGGGGAAATGTCGCCGCCTTGTGGACACGCCGTTGTAAATGAATGGGCTTTCGCACTTAGTGCAATTTTCGCCAACTCTCTGACTTAGAGCTATGGAAGTATGGAGCTATGGAGCCACCAGCCACCCAGGCTGGAGCTCTGGAGCTCTGGAGGTATGGAGCTCTGGTGCTATGGAAGTATGGAGCTCTGGTGCTATGGAAGTATGGAGCTATGGAGGTATGGAAGTATGGAGCTATGGAAGTATGGAGCTATGGAGCTCTGGAAGTATGGAGCTATGGAGCTCTGGAGGTATGGAGCCCTGGAGCTATGGAGCCCTGGAGCTATGGAAGTATGGAGCTCTGGTGCTATGGAGCTATGGAGCTCTGGTGCTATGGAGCTATGGAGCTATGGAGCTCTGGAGCTATGGAGCTCTGGAGGTATGGAGCTATGGAGCTATGGAGCTCTGGAGGTATGGAGCTATGGAGCTATGGAAGTATGGAGCTCTGGTGCTATGGAGCTATGGAGCTCTGGTGCTATGGAGCTATGGAGCTCTGGTGCTATGGAGCTATGGAGCTATGGAGCTCTGGAAGTATGGAGCTCTGGTGCTATGGAGCTATGGAGCTCTGGTGCTATGGAGCTATGGAGCTCTGGTGCTATGGAGCTCTGGTGCTATGGAGCTCTGGTGCTATGGAGCTATGGAGCTCTGGTGCTATGGAGCTATGGAGGTATGGAGCTCTGGAGGTATGGAGCTCTGGAGGTATGGAGCTATGGAGCCCTGGAGCTCTGGAGGTATGGAGCTATGGTGCTATGGAGCTCTGAAGCCATGGAGCTCTGGTGCTATGGAGCTATGGAGCTCTGGTGCTATGGAGCTATGGAGCTATGGAGCTCTGGAAGTATGGAGCTCTGGTGCTATGGAGCTATGGAGCTCTGGTGCTATGGAGCTATGGAGCTCTGGTGCTATGGAGCTATGGAGCTCTGGTGCTATGGAGCTCTGGTGCTATGGAGCTCTGGTGCTATGGAGCTATGGAGCTCTGGTGCTATGGAGCTATGGAGTTCTGGAGGTATGGAGCTCTGGAGGTATGGAGCTCTGGAGGTATGGAGCTATGGAGCCCTGGAGCTCTGGAGGTATGGAGCTATGGTGCTATGGAGCTCTGAAGCCATGGAGCTCTGGTGCTATGGAGCTCTGGAGCTCTGGAGGTATGGAGCTCTGGAGGTATGGAGCTATGGAGCCCTGGAGCTCTGGAGGTATGGAGCTATGGTGCTATGGAGCTCTGAAGCCATGGAGCTCTGGTGCTATGGAGCTCTGGAGCTCTGGAGGTATGGAGCTCTGGAGGTATGGAGCTCTGGAGGTATGGAGCTATGGAGCCCTGGAGCTCTGGAGGTATGGAGCTATGGTGCTATGGAGCTCTGAAGCCATGGAGCTCTGGTGCTATGGAGCTCTGGAGGTATGGAGCTCTGGAGGTATGGAGCTCTGGAGGTATGGAGCTATGGAGCCCTGGAGCTCTGGAGGTATGGAGCTATGGTGCTATGGAGCTCTGAAGCCATGGAGCTCTGGTGCTATGGAGCTCTGGTGCTATGGAGCTCTGGAGGTATGGAGCTCTGGAGGTATGGAGCTCTGGAGGTATGGAGCTATGGAGCCCTGGAGCTCTGGAGGTATGGAGCTATGGTGCTATGGAGCTCTGAAGCCATGGAGCTCTGGTGCTATGGAGCTATGGAGCTCTGGTGCTATGGAGCTATGGAGGTATGGAGCCACCAGCCAGCACCCTCCGTGGCTGGATCAATGGAAGTGTTTTAGGTACCAGGCAGCCAAAGGGCCGAGGCCTCACGCTCGACCACGCCGGCGCAGAGTTCCAGCCGCTCGGATAAGCTCTGTCACTCACCCGCCGCGCAGCCACCGGTAACGGGGAAATGTCGCCGCCTGGCGGACACGCCGTTGTAAATGAATGGGCTTTCGCACTTAGTGCAATTTTCGCCAACTCTCTGACTTAGAGCTATGGAAGTATGGAGCTATGGAGCCACCAGCCACCCAGGCTGGAGCTATGGAGCTCTGGAGGTATGGAGCTCAGGTGCTATGGAAGTATGGAGCTATGGAGCTATGGAAGTATGGAGCTATGGAGCTATGGAGCTCTGGAAGTATGGAGCTATGGAGCTCTGGAGGTATGGAGCTATGGAGCCCTGGAGCCCTGGAGCTATGGAGCTCTGGTGCTATGGAGGTATGGAGCTCTGGAGGTATGGAGCTCTGGAGGTATGGAGCTATGGAGCTATGGAGCCCTGGAGCTATGGAGCTATGGAGCCCTGGAGCTATGGAGCTATGGAGCCCTGGAGCTATGGAGCTATGGAGCTCTGGTGCTATGGAGCTATGGAGCTCTGGTGCTATGGAGCTATGGAGCTCTGGTGCTATGGAGCTATGGAGCTCTGGTGCTATGGAGCTATGGAGCTCTGGAAGTATGGAGCTATGGAGCTCTGGAGGTATGGAGCTATGGAGCCCTGGAGCTATGGAGCCCTGGAGCTATGGAAGTATGGAGCTCTGGTGCTATGGAGCTATGGAGCTCTGGTGCTATGGAGCTATGGAGCTCTGGAGCTATGGAGCTCTGGAGGTATGGAGCTATGGAGCTCTGGAGGTATGGAGCTATGGAGCTATGGAAGTATGGAGCTCTGGTGCTATGGAGCTATGGAGCTCTGGTGCTATGGAGCTATGGAGCTCTGGTGCTTTGGAGCTATGGAGCTATGGAGCTCTGGAAGTATGGAGCTCTGGTGCTATGGAGCTATGGAGCTCTGGTGCTATGGAGCTATGGAGCTCTGGTGCTATGGAGCTATGGAGCTCTGGTGCTATGGAGCTCTGGTGCTATGGAGCTATGGAGCTCTGGTGCTATGGAGCTATGGAGCTCTGGAGGTATGGAGCTCTGGAGGTATGGAGCTCTGGAGGTATGGAGCTTTGGAGCCCTGGAGCTCTGGAGGTATGGAGCTATGGTGCTATGGAGCTCTGAAGCCATGGAGCTCTGGTGCTATGGAGCTCTGGAGCTCTGGAGGTATGGAGCTCTGGAGGTATGGAGCTATGGAGCCCTGGAGCTCTGGAGGTATGGAGCTATGGTGCTATGGAGCTCTGAAGCCATGGAGCTCTGGTGCTATGGAGCTCTGGAGCTCTGGAGGTATGGAGCTCTGGAGGTATGGAGCTATGGAGCCCTGGAGCTCTGGAGGTATGGAGCTATGGTGCTATGGAGCTCTAAAGCCATGGAGCTCTGGTGCTATGGAGCTCTGGAGCTCTGGAGGTATGGAGCTCTGGAGGTATGGAGCTCTGGAGGTATGGAGCTATGGAGCCCTGGAGCTCTGGAGGTATGGAGCTATGGTGCTATGGAGCTCTGAAGCCATGGAGCTCTGGTGCTATGGAGCTCTGGAGGTATGGAGCTCTGGAGGTATGGAGCTCTGGAGGTATGGAGCTATGGAGCCCTGGAGCTCTGGAGGTATGGAGCTATGGTGCTATGGAGCTCTGAAGCCATGGAGCTCTGGTGCTATGGAGCTCTGGAGGTATGGAGCTCTGGAGGTATGGAGCTCTGGAGGTATGGAGCTATGGAGCCCTGGAGCTCTGGAGGTATGGAGCTATGGTGCTATGGAGCTCTGAAGCCATGGAGCTCTGGTGCTATGGAGCTCTGGAGGTATGGAGCTCTGGAGGTATGGAGCTCTGGAGGTATGGAGCTATGGAGCCCTGGAGCTCTGGAGGTATGGAGCTATGGTGCTATGGAGCTCTGAAGCCATGGAGCTCTGGTGCTATGGAGCTATGGAGCTCTGGTGCTATGGAGCTATGGAGGTATGGAGCCACCAGCCAGCACCCTCCGTGGCTGGATCAATGGAAGTGTTTTAGGTACCAGGCAGCCAAAGGGCCGAGGCCTCACGCTCGACCACGCCGGCGCAGAGTTCCAGCCGCTCGGATAAGCTCTGTCACTCACCCGCCGCGCAGCCACCGGTAACGGGGAAATGTCGCCGCCTTGTGGACACGCCGTTGTAAATGAATGGGCTTTCGCACTTAGTGCAATTTTCGCCAACTCTCTGACTTAGAGCTATGGAAGTATGGAGCTATGGAGCCACCAGCCACCCAGGCTGGAGCTCTGGAGCTCTGGAGGTATGGAGCTCTGGTGCTATGGAAGTATGGAGCTCTGGTGCTATGGAAGTATGGAGCTATGGAGGTATGGAAGTATGGAGCTATGGAAGTATGGAGCTATGGAGCTCTGGAAGTATGGAGCTATGGAGCTCTGGAGGTATGGAGCCCTGGAGCTATGGAGCCCTGGAGCTATGGAAGTATGGAGCTCTGGTGCTATGGAGCTATGGAGCTCTGGTGCTATGGAGCTATGGAGCTATGGAGCTCTGGAGCTATGGAGCTCTGGAGGTATGCAGCTATGGAGCTATGGAGCTCTGGAGGTATGGAGCTATGGAGCTATGGAAGTATGGAGCTCTGGTGCTATGGAGCTATGGAGCTCTGGTGCTATGGAGCTATGGAGCTCTGGTGCTATGGAGCTATGGAGCTATGGAGCTCTGGAAGTATGGAGCTCTGGTGCTATGGAGCTATGGAGCTCTGGTGCTATGGAGCTATGGAGCTCTGGTGCTATGGAGCTATGGAGCTCTGGTGCTATGGAGCTCTGGTGCTATGGAGCTCTGGTGCTATGGAGCTATGGAGCTCTGGTGCTATGGAGCTATGGAGCTCTGGAGGTATGGAGCTCTGGAGGTATGGAGCTCTGGAGGTATGGAGCTATGGAGCCCTGGAGCTCTGGAGGTATGGAGCTATGGTGCTATGGAGCTCTGAAGCCATGGAGCTCTGGTGCTATGGAGCTCTGGAGCTCTGGAGGTATGGAGCTCTGGAGGTATGGAGCTATGGAGCCCTGGAGCTCTGGAGGTATGGAGCTATGGAGCTCTGAAGCCATGGAGCTCTGGTGCTATGGAGCTCTGGAGCTCTGGAGGTATTGAGCTCTGGAGGTATGGAGCTCTGGAGGTATGGAGCTATGGAGCCCTGGAGCTCTGGAGGTATGGAGCTATGGTGCTATGGAGCTCTGAAGCCATGGAGCTCTGGTGCTATGGAGCTCTGGAGGTATGGAGCTCTGGAGGTATGGAGCTCTGGAGGTATGGAGCTATGGAGCCCTGGAGCTCTGGAGGTATGGAGCTATGGTGCTATGGAGCTCTGAAGCCATGGAGCTCTGGTGCTATGGAGCTCTGGAGGTATGGAGCTCTGGAGGTATGGAGCTCTGGAGGTATGGAGCTATGGAGCCCTGGAGCTCTGGAGGTATGGAGCTATGGTGCTATGGAGCTCTGAAGCCATGGAGCTCTGGTGCTATGGAGCTATGGAGCTCTGGTGCTATGGAGCTATGGAGGTATGGAGCCACCAGCCAGCACCCTCCGTGGCTGGATCAATGGAAGTGTTTTAGGTACCAGGCAGCCAAAGGGCCGAGGCCTCACGCTCGACCACGCCGGCGCAGAGTTCCAGCCGCTCGGATAAGCTCTGTCACTCACCCGCCGCGCAGCCACCGGTAACGGGGAAATGTCGCCGCCTGGCGGACACGCCGTTGTAAATGAATGGGCTTTCGCACTTAGTGCAATTTTCGCCAACTCTCTGACTTAGAGCTATGGAAGTATGGAGCTATGGAGGCACCAGCCACCCAGGCTGGAGCTCTGGAGCTCTGGAGGTATGGAGCTCTGGTGCTATGGAAGTATGGAGCTCTGGTGCTATGGAAGTATGGAGCTATGGAGGTATGGAAGTATGGAGCTATGGAAGTATGGAGCTATGGAGCTCTGGAAGTATGGAGCTATGGAGCTCTGGAGGTATGGAGCTATGGAGCCCTGGAGCTATGGAGCCCTGGAGCTATGGAAGTATGGAGCTCTGGTGCTATGGAGCTATGGAGCTCTGGTGCTATGGAGCTATGGAGCTCTGGAGCTATGGAGCTCTGGAGGTATGGAGCTATGGAGCTCTGGAGGTATGGAGCTATGGAGCTATGGAAGTATGGAGCTCTGGTGCTATGGAGCTATGGAGCTCTGGTGCTATGGAGCTATGGAGCTCTGGTGCTATGGAGCTATGGAGCTATGGAGCTCTGGAAGTATGGAGCTCTGGTGCTATGGAGCTATGGAGCTCTGGTGCTATGGAGCTATGGAGCTCTGGTGCTATGGAGCTATGGAGCTCTGGTGCTATGGAGCTCTGGTGCTATGGAGCTATGGAGCTCTGGTGCTATGGAGCTATGGAGCTCTGGAGGTATGGAGCTCTGGAGGTATGGAGCTCTGGAGGTATGGAGCTTTGGAGCCCTGGAGCTCTGGAGGTATGGAGCTATGGTGCTATGGAGCTCTGAAGCCATGGAGCTCTGGTGCTATGGAGCTCTGGAGCTCTGGAGGTATGGAGCTCTGGAGGTATGGAGCTATGGAGCCCTGGAGCTCTGGAGGTATGGAGCTATGGTGCTATGGAGCTCTGAAGCCATGGAGCTCTGGTGCTATGGAGCTCTGGAGCTCTGGAGGTATGGAGCTCTGGAGGTATGGAGCTATGGAGCCCTGGAGCTCTGGAGGTATGGAGCTATGGTGCTATGGAGCTCTGAAGCCATGGAGCTCTGGTGCTATGGAGCTCTGGAGCTCTGGAGGTATGGAGCTCTGGAGGTATGGAGCTCTGGAGGTATGGAGCTATGGAGCCCTGGAGCTCTGGAGGTATGGAGCTATGGTGCTATGGAGCTCTGAAGCCATGGAGCTCTGGTGCTATGGAGCTCTGGAGGTATGGAGCTCTGGAGGTATGGAGCTCTGGAGGTATGGAGCTATGGAGCCCTGGAGCTCTGGAGGTATGGAGCTATGGTGCTATGGAGCTCTGAAGCCATGGAGCTCTGGTGCTATGGAGCTCTGGAGGTATGGAGCTCTGGAGGTATGGAGCTCTGGAGGTATGGAGCTATGGAGCCCTGGAGCTCTGGAGGTATGGAGCTATGGTGCTATGGAGCTCTGAAGCCATGGAGCTCTGGTGCTATGGAGCTCTGGAGGTATGGAGCTCTGGAGGTATGGAGCTCTGGAGGTATGGAGCTATGGAGCCCTGGAGCTCTGGAGGTATGGAGCTATGGTGCTATGGAGCTCTGAAGCCATGGAGCTCTGGTGCTATGGAGCTATGGAGCTCTGGTGCTATGGAGCTATGGAGGTATGGAGCCACCAGCCAGCACCCTCCGTGGCTGGATCAATGGAAGTGTTTTAGGTACCAGGCAGCCAAAGGGCCGAGGCCTCACGCTCGACCACGCCGGCGCAGAGTTCCAGCCGCTCGGATAAGCTCTGTCACTCACCCGCCGCGCAGCCACCGGTAACGGGGAAATGTCGCCGCCTTGTGGACACGCCGTTGTAAATGAATGGGCTTTCGCACTTAGTGCAATTTTCGCCAACTCTCTGACTTAGAGCTATGGAAGTATGGAGCTATGGAGCCACCAGCCACCCAGGCTGGAGCTCTGGAGCTCTGGAGGTATGGAGCTCTGGTGCTATGGAAGTATGGAGCTCTGGTGCTATGGAAGTATGGAGCTATGGAGGTATGGAAGTATGGAGCTATGGAAGTATGGAGCTATGGAGCTCTGGAAGTATGGAGCTATGGAGCTCTGGAGGTATGGAGCCCTGGAGCTATGGAGCCCTGGAGCTATGGAAGTATGGAGCTCTGGTGCTATGGAGCTATGGAGCTCTGGTGCTATGGAGCTATGGAGCTATGGAGCTCTGGAGCTATGGAGCTCTGGAGGTATGCAGCTATGGAGCTATGGAGCTCTGGAGGTATGGAGCTATGGAGCTATGGAAGTATGGAGCTCTGGTGCTATGGAGCTATGGAGCTCTGGTGCTATGGAGCTATGGAGCTCTGGTGCTATGGAGCTATGGAGCTATGGAGCTCTGGAAGTATGGAGCTCTGGTGCTATGGAGCTATGGAGCTCTGGTGCTATGGAGCTATGGAGCTCTGGTGCTATGGAGCTATGGAGCTCTGGTGCTATGGAGCTCTGGTGCTATGGAGCTCTGGTGCTATGGAGCTATGGAGCTCTGGTGCTATGGAGCTATGGAGCTCTGGAGGTATGGAGCTCTGGAGGTATGGAGCTCTGGAGGTATGGAGCTATGGAGCCCTGGAGCTCTGGAGGTATGGAGCTATGGTGCTATGGAGCTCTGAAGCCATGGAGCTCTGGTGCTATGGAGCTCTGGAGCTCTGGAGGTATGGAGCTCTGGAGGTATGGAGCTATGGAGCCCTGGAGCTCTGGAGGTATGGAGCTATGGAGCTCTGAAGCCATGGAGCTCTGGTGCTATGGAGCTCTGGAGCTCTGGAGGTATGGAGCTCTGGAGGTATGGAGCTCTGGAGGTATGGAGCCCTGGAGCTCTGGAGGTATGGAGCTATGGTGCTATGGAGCTCTGAAGCCATGGAGCTCTGGTGCTATGGAGCTCTGGAGGTATGGAGCTCTGGAGGTATGGAGCTCTGGAGGTATGGAGCTATGGAGCCCTGGAGCTCTGGAGGTATGGAGCTATGGTGCTATGGAGCTCTGAAGCCATGGAGCTCTGGTGCTATGGAGCTCTGGAGGTATGGAGCTCTGGAGGTATGGAGCTCTGGAGGTATGGAGCTATGGAGCCCTGGAGCTCTGGAGGTATGGAGCTATGGTGCTATGGAGCTCTGAAGCCATGGAGCTCTGGTGCTATGGAGCTATGGAGCTCTGGTGCTATGGAGCTATGGAGGTATGGAGCCACCAGCCAGCACCCTCCGTGGCTGGATCAATGGAAGTGTTTTAGGTACCAGGCAGCCAAAGGGCCGAGGCCTCACGCTCGACCACGCCGGCGCAGAGTTCCAGCCGCTCGGATAAGCTCTGTCACTCACCCGCCGCGCAGCCACCGGTAACGGGGAAATGTCGCCGCCTGGCGGAAACGCCGTTGTAATTGAATGGGCTTTCGCACTTAGTGCAATTTTCGCCAACTCTCTGACTTAGAGCTATGGAAGTATGGAGCTATGGAGGCACCAGCCACCCAGGCTGGAGCTATGGAGCTCTGGAGGTATGGAGCTCAGGTGCTATGGAAGTATGGAGCTATGGAGCTATGGAAGTATGGAGCTATGGAGCTATGGAGCTCTGGAAGTATGGAGCTATGGAGCTCTGGAGGTATGGAGCTATGGAGCCCTGGAGCCCTGGAGCTATGGAGCTCTGGTGCTATGGAGGTATGGAGCTCTGGAGGTATGGAGCTCTGGAGGTATGGAGCTATGGAGCTATGGAGCCCTGGAGCTATGGAGCTATGGAGCCCTGGAGCTATGGAGCTATGGAGCCCTGGAGCTATGGAGCTATGGAGCTCTGGTGCTATGGAGCTATGGAGCTCTGGTGCTATGGAGCTATGGAGCTCTGGTGCTATGGAGCTATGGAGCTCTGGTGCTATGGAGCTATGGAGCTCTGGAAGTATGGAGCTATGGAGCTCTGGAGGTATGGAGCTATGGAGCCCTGGAGCTATGGAGCCCTGGAGCTATGGAAGTATGGAGCTCTGGTGCTATGGAGCTCTGGTGCTATGGAGCTATGGAGCTCTGGAGCTATGGAGCTCTGGAGGTATGGAGCTATGGAGCTATGGAGCTCTGGAGGTATGGAGCTATGGAGCTATGGAAGTATGGAGCTCTGGTGCTATGGAGCTATGGAGCTCTGGTGCTATGGAGCTATGGAGCTCTGGTGCTATGGAGCTATGGAGCTATGGAGCTCTGGAAGTATGGAGCTCTGGTGCTATGGAGCTATGGAGCTCTGGTGCTATGGAGCTATGGAGCTCTGGTGCTATGGAGCTATGGAGCTCTGGTGCTATGGAGCTCTGGTGCTATGGAGCTCTGGTGCTATGGAGCTATGGAGCTCTGGTGCTATGGCGCTATGGAGCTCTGGAGGTATGGAGCTCTGGAGGTATGGAGCTCTGGAGGTATGGAGCTTTGGAGCCCTGGAGCTCTGGAGGTATGGAGCTATGGTGCTATGGAGCTCTGAAGCCATGGAGCTCTGGTGCTATGGAGCTCTGGAGCTCTGGAGGTATGGAGCTCTGGAGGTATGGAGCTATGGAGCCCTGGAGCTCTGGAGGTATGGAGCTATGGTGCTATGGAGCTCTGAAGCCATGGAGCTCTGGTGCTATGGAGCTCTGGAGCTCTGGAGGTATGGAGCTCTGGAGGTATGGAGCTATGGAGCCCTGGAGCTCTGGAGGTATGGAGCTATGGAAGTATGGAGCTATGGAGCTATGGAAGTATGGAGCTATGGAGCTATGGAGCTCTGGAAGTATGGAGCTATGGAGCTCTGGAGGTATGGAGCTATGGAGCCCTGGAGCCCTGGAGCTATGGAGCCCTGGAGCTATGGAGCTATGGAGCCCTGGAGCTATGGAGCTATGGAGCCCTGGAGCTATGGAGCTATGGAGCTCTGGTGCTATGGAGCTATGGAGCTCTGGTGCTATGGAGCTATGGAGCTCTGGTGCTATGGAGCTATGGAGCTCTGGTGCTATGGAGCTATGGAGCTCTGGAAGTATGGAGCTATGGAGCTCTGGAGGTATGGAGCTATGGAGCTCTGGAGGTATGGAGCTATGGAGCCCTGGAGCTATGGAGCCCTGGAGCTATGGAAGTATGGAGCTCTGGTGCTATGGAGCTATGGAGCTCTGGTGCTATGGAGCTATGGAGCTCTGGAGCTATGGAGCTCTGGAGGTATGGAGCTATGGAGCTCTGGAGGTATGGAGCTATGGAGCTATGGAAGTATGGAGCTCTGGTGCTATGGAGCTCTGGAGCTATGGAGCTCTGGAGGTATGGAGCTATGGAGCTCTGGAGGTATGGAGCTATGGAGCTATGGAAGTATGGAGCTCTGGTGCTATGGAGCTATGGAGCTCTGGTGCTATGGAGCTATGGAGCTCTGGTGCTATGGAGCTATGGAGCTATGGAGCTCTGGAAGTATGGAGCTCTGGTGCTATGGAGCTATGGAGCTCTGGTGCTATGGAGCTATGGAGCTCTGGTGCTATGGAGCTATGGAGCTCTGGTGCTATGGAGCTATGGTGCTATGGAGCTCTGGTGCTATGGAGCTATGGAGCTCTGGTGCTATGGAGCTATGGAGCTCTGGAGGTATGGAGCTCTGGAGGTATGGAGCTCTGGAGGTATGGAGCTTTGGAGCCCTGGAGCTCTGGAGGTATGGAGCTATGGTGCTATGGAGCTCTGAAGCCATGGAGCTCTGGTGCTATGGAGCTATGGAGCTCTGGTGCTATGGAGCTATGGAGGTATGGAGCTATGGAGCCCTGGAGCTCTGGAGGTATGGAGCTATGGTGCTATGGAGCTCTGAAGCCATGGAGCTCTGGTGCTATGGAGCTCTGGAGCTCTGGAGGTATGGAGCTCTGGAGGTATGGAGCTATGGAGCCCTGGAGCTCTGGAGGTATGGAGCTATGGTGCTATGGAGCTCTGAAGCCATGGAGCTCTGGTGCTATGGAGCTCTGGAGCTCTGGAGGTATGGAGCTCTGGAGGTATGGAGCTCTGGAGGTATGGAGCTATGGAGCCCTGGAGCTCTGGAGGTATGGAGCTATGGTGCTATGGAGCTCTGAAGCCATGGAGCTCTGGTGCTATGGAGCTCTGGAGGTATGGAGCTCTGGAGGTATGGAGCTCTGGAGGTATGGAGCTATGGAGCCCTGGAGCTCTGGAGGTATGGAGCTATGGTGCTATGGAGCTCTGAAGCCATGGAGCTCTGGTGCTATGGAGCTATGGAGCTCTGGTGCTATGGAGCTATGGAGGTATGGAGCCACCAGCCAGCACCCTCCGTGGCTGGATCAATGGAAGTGTTTTAGGTACCAGGCAGCCAAAGGGCCGAGGCCTCACGCTCGACCACGCCGGCGCAGAGTTCCAGCCGCTCGGATAAGCTCTGTCACTCACCCGCCGCGCAGCCACCGGTAACGGGGAAATGTCGCCGCCTTGTGGACACGCCGTTGTAAATGAATGGGCTTTCGCACTTAGTGCAATTTTCGCCAACTCTCTGACTTAGAGCTATGGAAGTATGGAGCTATGGAGCCACCAGCCACCCAGGCTGGAGCTCTGGAGCTCTGGAGGTATGGAGCTCTGGTGCTATGGAAGTATGGAGCTCTGGTGCTATGGAAGTATGGAGCTATGGAGGTATGGAAGTATGGAGCTATGGAAGTATGGAGCTATGGAGCTCTGGAAGTATGGAGCTATGGAGCTCTGGAGGTATGGAGCCCTGGAGCTATGGAGCCCTGGAGCTATGGAAGTATGGAGCTCTGGTGCTATGGAGCTATGGAGCTCTGGTGCTATGGAGCTATGGAGCTATGGAGCTCTGGAGCTATGGAGCTCTGGAGGTATGGAGCTATGGAGCTATGGAGCTCTGGAGGTATGGAGCTATGGAGCTATGGAAGTATGGAGCTCTGGTGCTATGGAGCTATGGAGCTCTGGTGCTATGGAGCTATGGAGCTCTGGTGCTATGGAGCTATGGAGCTATGGAGCTCTGGAAGTATGGAGCTCTGGTGCTATGGAGCTATGGAGCTCTGGTGCTATGGAGCTATGGAGCTCTGGTGCTATGGAGCTCTGGTGCTATGGAGCTCTGGTGCTATGGAGCTATGGAGCTCTGGTGCTATGGAGCTCTGGAGGTATGGAGCTCTGGAGGTATGGAGCTCTGGAGGTATGGAGCTATGGAGCCCTGGAGCTCTGGAGGTATGGAGCTATGGTGCTATGGAGCTCTGAAGCCATGGAGCTCTGGTGCTATGGAGCTATGGAGCTCTTGTGCTATGGAGCTATGGAGCTATGGAGCTCTGGAAGTATGGAGCTCTGGTGCTATGGAGCTATGGAGCTCTGGTGCTATGGAGCTATGGAGCTCTGGTGCTATGGAGCTATGGAGCTCTGGTGCTATGGAGCTCTGGTGCTATGGAGCTCTGGTGCTATGGAGCTCTGGTGCTATGGAGCTATGGAGCTCTGGAGGTATGGAGCTCTGGAGGTATGGAGCTCTGGAGGTATGGAGCTATGGAGCCCTGGAGCTCTGGAGGTATGGAGCTATGGTGCTATGGAGCTCTGAAGCCATGGAGCTCTGGTGCTATGGAGCTCTGGAGCTCTGGAGGTATGGAGCTCTGGAGGTATGGAGCTATGGAGCCCTGGAGCTCTGGAGGTATGGAGCTATGGTGCTATGGAGCTCTGAAGCCATGGAGCTCTGGTGCTATGGAGCTCTGGAGGTATGGAGCTCTGGAGGTATGGAGCTCTGGAGGTATGGAGCTATGGAGCCCTGGAGCTCTGGAGGTATGGAGCTATGGTGCTATGGAGCTCTGAAGCCATGGAGCTCTGGTGCTATGGAGCTCTGGAGGTATGGAGCTCTGGAGGTATGGAGCTCTGGAGGTATGGAGCTATGGAGCCCTGGAGCTCTGGAGGTATGGAGCTATGGTGCTATGGAGCTCTGAAGCCATGGAGCTCTGGTGCTATGGAGCTATGGAGCTCTGGTGCTATGGAGCTATGGAGGTATGGAGCCACCAGCCAGCACCCTCCGTGGCTGGATCAATGGAAGTGTTTTAGGTACCAGGCAGCCAAAGGGCCGAGGCCTCACGCTCGACCACGCCGGCGCAGAGTTCCAGCCGCTCGGATAAGCTCTGTCACTCACCCGCCGCGCAGCCACCGGTAACGGGGAAATGTCGCCGCCTGGCGGACACGCCGTTGTAAATGAATGGGCTTTCGCACTTAGTGCAATTTTCGCCAACTCTCTGACTTAGAGCTATGGAAGTATGGAGCTATGGAGGCACCAGCCACCCAGGCTGGAGCTATGGAGCTCTGGAGGTATGGAGCTCAGGTGCTATGGAAGTATGGAGCTATGGAGCTATGGAAGTATGGAGCTATGGAGCTATGGAGCTCTGGAAGTATGGAGCTATGGAGCTCTGGAGGTATGGAGCTATGGAGCCCTGGAGCCCTGGAGCTATGGAGCTCTGGTGCTATGGAGGTATGGAGCTCTGGAGGTATGGAGCTCTGGAGGTATGGAGCTATGGAGCTATGGAGCCCTGGAGCTATGGAGCTATGGAGCCCTGGAGCTATGGAGCTATGGAGCCCTGGAGCTATGGAGCTATGGAGCTCTGGTGCTATGGAGCTATGGCGCAGAGTTCCAGCCGCTCGGATAAGCTCTGTCACTCACCCGCCGCGCAGCCACCGGTAACGGGGAAATGTCGCCGCCTTGTGGACACGCCGTTGTAAATGAATGGGCTTTCGCACTTAGTGCAATTTTCGCCAACTCTCTGACTTAGAGCTATGGAAGTATGGAGCTATGGAGCCACCAGCCACCCAGGCTGGAGCTCTGGAGCTCTGGAGGTATGGAGCTATGGAGCTCTGGAGGTATGGAGCTATGGAGCCCTGGAGCTATGGAGCCCTGGAGCTATGGAAGTATGGAGCTCTGGTGCTATGGAGCTATGGAGCTCTGGTGCTATGGAGCTATGGAGCTCTGGAGCTATGGAGCTCTGGAGGTATGGAGCTATGGAGCTCTGGAGGTATGGAGCTATGGAGCTATGGAAGTATGGAGCTCTGGTGCTATGGAGCTCTGGAGCTATGGAGCTCTGGAGGTATGGAGCTATGGAGCTCTGGAGGTATGGAGCTATGGAGCTATGGAAGTATGGAGCTCTGGTGCTATGGAGCTATGGAGCTCTGGTGCTATGGAGCTATGGAGCTCTGGTGCTATGGAGCTATGGAGCTATGGAGCTCTGGAAGTATGGAGCTCTGGTGCTATGGAGCTATGGAGCTCTGGTGCTATGGAGCTATGGAGCTCTGGTGCTATGGAGCTATGGAGCTCTGGTGCTATGGAGCTATGGTGCTATGGAGCTCTGGTGCTATGGAGCTATGGAGCTCTGGTGCTATGGAGCTATGGAGCTCTGGAGGTATGGAGCTCTGGAGGTATGGAGCTCTGGAGGTATGGAGCTTTGGAGCCCTGGAGCTCTGGAGGTATGGAGCTATGGTGCTATGGAGCTCTGAAGCCATGGAGCTCTGGTGCTATGGAGCTATGGAGCTCTGGTGCTATGGAGCTATGGAGGTATGGAGCTATGGAGCCCTGGAGCTCTGGAGGTATGGAGCTATGGTGCTATGGAGCTCTGAAGCCATGGAGCTCTGGTGCTATGGAGCTCTGGAGCTCTGGAGGTATGGAGCTCTGGAGGTATGGAGCTATGGAGCCCTGGAGCTCTGGAGGTATGGAGCTATGGTGCTATGGAGCTCTGAAGCCATGGAGCTCTGGTGCTATGGAGCTCTGGAGCTCTGGAGGTATGGAGCTATGGAGCTCTGGTGCTATGGAGCTATGGAGCTCTGGAGCTATGGAGCTCTGGAGGTATGGAGCTATGGAGCTATGGAGCTATGGAGCCCTGGAGCTCTGGAGGTATGGAGCTATGGTGCTATGGAGCTCTGAAGCCATGGAGCTCTGGTGCTATGGAGCTATGGAGCTCTGGTGCTATAGAGCTATGGAGGTATGGAGCCACCAGCCAGCACCCTCCGTGGCTGGATCAATGGAAGTGTTTTAGGTACCAGGCAGCCAAAGGGCCGAGGCCTCACGCTCGACCACGCCGGCGCAGAGTTCCAGCCGCTCGGATAAGCTCTGTCACTCACCCGCCGCGCAGCCACCGGTAACGGGGAAATGTCGCCGCCTTGTGGACACGCCGTTGTAAATGAATGGGCTTTCGCACTTAGTGCAATTTTCGCCAACTCTCTGACTTAGAGCTATGGAAGTATGGAGCTATGGAGCCACCAGCCACCCAGGCTGGAGCTCTGGAGCTCTGGAGGTATGGAGCTCTGGTGCTATGGAAGTATGGAGCTCTGGTGCTATGGAAGTATGGAGCTATGGAGGTATGGAAGTATGGAGCTATGGAAGTATGGAGCTATGGAGCTCTGGAAGTATGGAGCTATGGAGCTCTGGAGGTATGGAGCCCTGGAGCTATGGAGCCCTGGAGCTATGGAAGTATGGAGCTCTGGTGCTATGGAGCTATGGAGCTCTGGTGCTATGGAGCTATGGAGCTATGGAGCTCTGGAGCTATGGAGCTCTGGAGGTATGGAGCTATGGAGCTATGGAGCTCTGGAGGTATGGAGCTATGGAGCTATGGAAGTATGGAGCTCTGGTGCTATGGAGCTATGGAGCTCTGGTGCTATGGAGCTATGGAGCTCTGGTGCTATGGAGCTATGGAGCTATGGAGCTCTGGAAGTATGGAGCTCTGGTGCTATGGAGCTATGGAGCTCTGGTGCTATGGAGCTATGGAGCTCTGGTGCTATGGAGCTCTGGTGCTATGGAGCTCTGGTGCTATGGAGCTATGGAGCTCTGGTGCTATGGAGCTCTGGAGGTATGGAGCTCTGGAGGTATGGAGCTCTGGAGGTATGGAGCTATGGAGCCCTGGAGCTCTGGAGGTATGGAGCTATGGTGCTATGGAGCTCTGAAGCCATGGAGCTCTGGTGCTATGGACCTATGGAGCTCTGGTGCTATGGAGCTATGGAGCTATGGAGCTCTGGAAGTATGGAGCTCTGGTGCTATGGAGCTATGGAGCTCTGGTGCTATGGAGCTATGGAGCTCTGGTGCTATGGAGCTATGGAGCTCTGGTGCTATGGAGCTCTGGTGCTATGGAGCTCTGGTGCTATGGAGCTATGGAGCTCTGGTGCTATGGAGCTATGGAGCTCTGGAGGTATGGAGCTCTGGAGGTACTGAGCTCTGGAGGTATGGAGCTATGGAGCCCTGGAGCTCTGGAGGTATGGAGCTATGGTGCTATGGAGCTCTGAAGCCATGGAGCTCTGGTGCTATGGAGCTCTGGAGCTCTGGAGGTATGGAGCTCTGGAGGTATGGAGCTATGGAGCCCTGGAGCTCTGGAGGTATGGAGCTATGGTGCTATGGAGCTCTGAAGCCATGGAGCTCTGGTGCTATGGAGCTCTGGAGGTATGGAGCTCTGGAGGTATGGAGCTCTGGAGGTATGGAGCTATGGAGCCCTGGAGCTCTGGAGGTATGGAGCTATGGTGCTATGGAGCTCTGAAGCCATGGAGCTCTGGTGCTATGGAGCTCTGGAGGTATGGAGCTCTGGAGGTATGGAGCTCTGGAGGTATGGAGCTATGGAGCCCTGGAGCTCTGGAGGTATGGAGCTATGGTGCTATGGAGCTCTGAAGCCATGGAGCTCTGGTGCTATGGAGCTCTGGAGGTATGGAGCTCTGGAGGTATGGAGCTCTGGAGGTATGGAGCTATGGAGCCCTGGAGCTCTGGAGGTATGGAGCTATGGTGCTATGGAGCTCTGAAGCCATGGAGCTCTGGTGCTATGGAGCTATGGAGCTCTGGTGCTATGGAGCTATGGAGGTATGGAGCCACCAGCCAGCACCCTCCGTGGCTGGATCAATGGAAGTGTTTTAGGTACCAGGCAGCCAAAGGGCCGAGGCCTCACGCTCGACCACGCCGGCGCAGAGTTCCAGCCGCTCGGATAAGCTCTGTCACTCACCCGCCGCGCAGCCACCGGTAACGGGGAAATGTCGCCGCCTTGTGGACACGCCGTTGTAAATGAATGGGCTTTCGCACTTAGTGCAATTTTCGCCAACTCTCTGACTGGAGCTATGGAAGTATGGAGCTATGGAGCCACCAGCCACCCAGGCTGGAGCTATGGAGCTCTGGAGGTATGGAGCTCTGGTGCTATGGAAGTATGGAGCTATGGAGCTATGGAAGTATGGAGCTATGGAGCTATGGAGCTCTGGAAGTATGGAGCTATGGAGCTCTGGAGGTATGGAGCTATGGAGCCCTGGAGCCCTGGAGCTATGGAGCCCTGGAGCTATGGAGCTATGGAGCCCTGGAGCTATGGAGCTATGGAGCCCTGGAGCTATGGAGCTATGGAGCTCTGGTGCTATGGAGCTATGGAGCTCTGGTGCTATGGAGCTATGGAGCTCTGGTGCTATGGAGCTATGGAGCTCTGGTGCTATGGAGCTATGGAGCTCTGGAAGTATGGAGCTATGGAGCTCTGGAGGTATGGAGCTATGGAGCTCTGGAGGTATGGAGCTATGGAGCCCTGGAGCTATGGAGCCCTGGAGCTATGGAAGTATGGAGCTCTGGTGCTATGGAGCTATGGAGCTCTGGTGCTATGGAGCTATGGAGCTCTGGAGCTATGGAGCTCTGGAGGTATGGAGCTATGGAGCTCTGGAGGTATGGAGCTATGGAGCTATGGAAGTATGGAGCTCTGGTGCTTTGGAGCCCTGGAGCTCTGGAGGTATGGAGCTATGGTGCTATGGAGCTCTGAAGCCATGGAGCTCTGGTGCTATGGAGCTATGGAGCTCTGGTGCTATGGAGCTATGGAGGTATGGAGCCACCAGCCAGCACCCTCCGTGGCTGGATCAATGGAAGTGTTTTAGGTACCAGGCAGCCAAAGGGCCGAGGCCTCACGCTCGACCACGCCGGCGCAGAGTTCCAGCCGCTCGGATAAGCTCTGTCACTCACCCGCCGCGCAGCCACCGGTAACGGGGAAATGTCGCCGCCTTGTGGACACGCCGTTGTAAATGAATGGGCTTTCGCACTTAGTGCAATTTTCGCCAACTCTCTGACTGGAGCTATGGAAGTATGGAGCTATGGAGCCACCAGCCACCCAGGCTGGAGCTATGGAGCTCTGGAGGTATGGAGCTCTGGTGCTATGGAAGTATGGAGCTATGGAGCTATGGAAGTATGGAGCTATGGAGCTATGGAGCTCTGGAAGTATGGAGCTATGGAGCTCTGGAGGTATGGAGCTATGGAGCCCTGGAGCCCTGGAGCTATGGAGCCCTGGAGCTATGGAGCTATGGAGCCCTGGAGCTATGGAGCTATGGAGCCCTGGAGCTATGGAGCTATGGAGCTCTGGTGCTATGGAGCTATGGAGCTCTGGTGCTATGGAGCTATGGAGCTCTGGTGCTATGGAGCTATGGAGCTCTGGTGCTATGGAGCTATGGAGCTCTGGAAGTATGGAGCTATGGAGCTCTGGAGGTATGGAGCTATGGAGCTCTGGAGGTATGGAGCTATGGAGCCCTGGAGCTATGGAGCCCTGGAGCTATGGAAGTATGGAGCTCTGGTGCTATGGAGCTATGGAGCTCTGGTGCTATGGAGCTATGGAGCTCTGGAGCTATGGAGCTCTGGAGGTATGGAGCTATGGAGCTCTGGAGGTATGGAGCTATGGAGCTATGGAAGTATGGAGCTCTGGTGCTTTGGAGCCCTGGAGCTCTGGAGGTATGGAGCTATGGTGCTATGGAGCTCTGAAGCCATGGAGCTCTGGTGCTATGGAGCTATGGAGCTCTGGTGCTATGGAGCTATGGAGGTATGGAGCCACCAGCCAGCACCCTCCGTGGCTGGATCAATGGAAGTGTTTTAGGTACCAGGCAGCCAAAGGGCCGAGGCCTCACGCTCGACCACGCCGGCGCAGAGTTCCAGCCGCTCGGATAAGCTCTGTCACTCACCCGACGCGCAGCCACCGGTAACGGGGAAATGTCGCCGCCTTGTGGACACGCCGTTGTAAATGAATGGGCTTTCGCACTTAGTGCAATTTTCGCCAACTCTCTGACTTAGAGCTATGGAAGTATGGAGCTATGGAGCCACCAGCCACCCAGGCTGGAGCTCTGGAGCTCTGGAGGTATGGAGCTCTGGTGCTATGGAAGTATGGAGCTCTGGTGCTATGGAAGTATGGAGCTATGGAGGTATGGAAGTATGGAGCTATGGAAGTATGGAGCTATGGAGCTCTGGAAGTATGGAGCTATGGAGCTCTGGAGGTATGGAGCCCTGGAGCTATGGAGCCCTGGAGCTATGGAAGTATGGAGCTCTGGTGCTATGGAGCTATGGAGCTCTGGTGCTATGGAGCTATGGAGCTATGGAGCTCTGGAGCTATGGAGCTCTGGAGGTATGGAGCTATGGAGCTATGGAGCTCTGGAGGTATGGAGCTATAGAGCTATGGAAGTATGGAGCTCTGGTGCTATGGAGCTATGGAGCTCTGGTGCTATGGAGCTATGGAGCTCTGGTGCTATGGAGCTATGGAGCTATGGAGCTCTGGAAGTATGGAGCTCTGGTGCTATGGAGCTATGGAGCTCTGGTGCTATGGAGCTATGGAGCTCTGGTGCTATGGAGCTCTGGTGCTATGGAGCTCTGGTGCTATGGAGCTATGGAGCTCTGGTGCTATGGAGCTATGGAGCTCTGGAGGTATGGAGCTCTGGAGGTATGGAGCTCTGGAGGTATGGAGCTATGGAGCCCTGGAGCTCTGGAGGTATGGAGCTATGGTGCTATGGAGCTCTGAAGCCATGGAGCTCTGGTGCTATGGAGCTCTGGAGCTCTGGAGGTATGGAGCTCTGGAGGTATGGAGCTATGGAGCCCTGGAGCTCTGGAGGTATGGAGCTATGGAGCTCTGAAGCCATGGAGCTCTGGTGCTATGGAGCTCTGGAGCTCTGGAGGTATGGAGCTCTGGAGGTATGGAGCTCTGGAGGTATGGAGCTATGGAGCCCTGGAGCTCTGGAGGTATGGAGCTATGGTGCTATGGAGCTCTGAAGCCATGGAGCTCTGGTGCTATGGAGCTCTGGAGGTATGGAGCTCTGGAGGTATGGAGCTCTGGAGGTATGGAGCTATGGAGCCCTGGAGCTCTGGAGGTATGGAGCTATGGTGCTATGGAGCTCTGAAGCCATGGAGCTCTGGTGCTATGGAGCTCTGGAGGTATGGAGCTCTGGAGGTATGGAGCTCTGGAGGTATGGAGCTATGGAGCCCTGGAGCTCTGGAGGTATGGAGCTATGGTGCTATGGAGCTCTGAAGCCATGGAGCTCTGGTGCTATGGAGCTATGGAGCTCTGGTGCTATGGAGCTATGGAGGTATGGAGCCACCAGCCAGCACCCTCCGTGGCTGGATCAATGGAAGTGTTTTAGGTACCAGGCAGCCAAAGGGCCGAGGCCTCACGCTCGACCACGCCGGCGCAGAGTTCCAGCCGCTCGGATAAGCTCTGTCACTCACCCGCCGCGCAGCCACCGGTAACGGGGAAATGTCGCCGCCTGGCGGACACGCCGTTGTAAATGAATGGGCTTTCGCACTTAGTGCAATTTTCGCCAACTCTCTGACTTAGAGCTATGGAAGTATGGAGCTATGGAGCCACCAGCCACCCAGGCTGGAGCTATGGAGCTCTGGAGGTATGGAGCTCAGGTGCTATGGAAGTATGGAGCTATGGAGCTATGGAAGTATGGAGCTATGGAGCTATGGAGCTCTGGAAGTATGGAGCTATGGAGCTCTGGAGGTATGGAGCTATGGAGCCCTGGAGCCCTGGAGCTATGGAGCTCTGGTGCTATGGAGGTATGGAGCTCTGGAGGTATGGAGCTCTGGAGGTATGGAGCTATGGAGCTATGGAGCCCTGGAGCTATGGAGCTATGGAGCCCTGGAGCTATGGAGCTATGGAGCCCTGGAGCTATGGAGCTATGGAGCTCTGGTGCTATGGAGCTATGGAGCTCTGGTGCTATGGAGCTATGGAGCTCTGGTGCTATGGAGCTATGGAGCTCTGGTGCTATGGAGCTATGGAGCTCTGGAAGTATGGAGCTATGGAGCTCTGGAGGTATGGAGCTATGGAGCCCTGGAGCTATGGAGCCCTGGAGCTATGGAAGTATGGAGCTCTGGTGCTATGGAGCTATGGAGCTCTGGTGCTATGGAGCTATGGAGCTCTGGAGCTATGGAGCTCTGGAGGTATGGAGCTATGGAGCTATGGAGCTCTGGAGGTATGGAGCTATGGAGCTATGGAAGTATGGAGCTCTGGTGCTATGGAGCTATGGAGCTCTGGTGCTATGGAGCTATGGAGCTCTGGTGCTATGGAGCTATGGAGCTATGGAGCTCTGGAAGTATGGAGCTCTGGTGCTATGGAGCTATGGAGCTCTGGTGCTATGGAGCTATGGAGCTCTGGTGCTATGGAGCTATGGAGCTCTGGTGCTATGGAGCTCTGGAGGTATGGAGCTCTGGAGGTATGGAGCTATGGAGCCCTGGAGCTCTGGAGGTATGGAGCTATGGTGCTATGGAGCTCTGAAGCCATGGAGCTCTGGTGCTATGGAGCTCTGGAGCTCTGGAGGTATGGAGCTCTGGAGGTATGGAGCTATGGAGCCCTGGAGCTCTGGAGGTATGGAGCTATGGTGCTATGGAGCTCTGAAGCCATGGAGCTCTGGTGCTATGGAGCTCTGGAGCTCTGGAGGTATGGAGCTCTGGAGGTATGGAGCTCTGGAGGTATGGAGCTATGGAGCCCTGGAGCTCTGGAGGTATGGAGCTATGGTGCTATGGAGCTCTGAAGCCATGGAGCTCTGGTGCTATGGAGCTCTGGAGGTATGGAGCTCTGGAGGTATGGAGCTCTGGAGGTATGGAGCTATGGAGCCCTGGAGCTCTGGAGGTATGGAGCTATGGTGCTATGGAGCTCTGAAGCCATGGAGCTCTGGTGCTATGGAGCTATGGAGCTCTGGTGCTATGGAGCTATGGAGGTATGGAGCCACCAGCCAGCACCCTCCGTGGCTGGATCAATGGAAGTGTTTTAGGTACCAGGCAGCCAAAGGGCCGAGGCCTCACGCTCGACCACGCCGGCGCAGAGTTCCAGCAGCTCGGATAAGCTCTGTCACTCACCCGCCGCGCAGCCACCGGTAACGGGGAAATGTCGCCGCCTTGTGGACACGCCGTTGTAAATGAATGGGCTTTCGCACTTAGTGCAATTTTCGCCAACTCTCTGACTTAGAGCTATGGAAGTATGGAGCTATGGAGCCACCAGCCACCCAGGCTGGAGCTATGGAGCTCTGGAGGTATGGAGCTCAGGTGCTATGGAAGTATGGAGCTATGGAGCTATGGAAGTATGGAGCTATGGAGCTATGGAGCTCTGGAAGTATGGAGCTATGGAGCTCTGGAGGTATGGAGCTATGGAGCCCTGGAGCCCTGGAGCTATGGAGCTCTGGTGCTATGGAGGTATGGAGCTCTGGAGGTATGGAGCTCTGGAGGTATGGAGCTATGGAGCTATGGAGCCCTGGAGCTATGGAGCTATGGAGCCCTGGAGCTATGGAGCTATGGAGCCCTGGAGCTATGGAGCTATGGAGCTCTGGTGCTATGGAGCTATGGAGCTCTGGTGCTATGGAGCTATGGAGCTCTGGTGCTATGGAGCTATGGAGCTCTGGTGCTATGGAGCTATGGAGCTCTGGAAGTATGGAGCTATGGAGCTCTGGAGGTATGGAGCTATGGAGCCCTGGAGCTATGGAGCCCTGGAGCTATGGAAGTATGGAGCTCTGGTGCTATGGAGCTATGGAGCTCTGGTGCTATGGAGCTATGGAGCTCTGGAGCTATGGAGCTCTGGAGGTATGGAGCTATGGAGCTATGGAGCTCTGGAGGTATGGAGCTATGGAGCTATGGAAGTATGGAGCTCTGGTGCTATGGAGCTATGGAGCTCTGGTGCTATGGAGCTATGGAGCTCTGGAGGTATGGAGCTATGGAGCTATGGAGCTCTGGAGGTATGGAGCTATGGAGCTATGGAAGTATGGAGCTCTGGTGCTATGGAGCTATGGAGCTCTGGTGCTATGGAGCTATGGAGCTCTGGTGCTATGGAGCTATGGAGCTATGGAGCTCTGGAAGTATGGAGCTCTGGTGCTATGGAGCTATGGAGCTCTGGTGCTATGGAGCTATGGAGCTCTGGTGCTATGGAGCTCTGGTGCTATGGAGCTCTGGTGCTATGGAGCTCTGGTGCTATGGAGCTATGGAGCTCTGGTGCTATGGAGCTCTGGAGGTATGGAGCTCTGGAGGTATGGAGCTCTGGAGGTATGGAGCTATGGAGCCCTGGAGCTCTGGAGGTATGGAGCTATGGTGCTATGGAGCTCTGAAGCCATGGAGCTCTGGTGCTATGGAGCTATGGAGCTCTGGTGCTATGGAGCTATGGAGCTATGGAGCTCTGGAAGTATGGAGCTCTGGTGCTATGGAGCTATGGAGCTCTGGTGCTATGGAGCTATGGAGCTCTGGTGCTATGGAGCTATGGAGCTCTGGTGCTATGGTGCTATGGAGCTCTGAAGCCATGGAGCTCTGGTGCTATGGAGCTCTGGAGCTCTGGAGGTATGGAGCTCTGGAGGTATAGAGCTCTGTAGGTATGGAGCTATGGAGCCCTGGAGCTCTGGAGGTATGGAGCTATGGTGCTATGGAGCTCTGAAGCCATGGAGCTCTGGTGCTATGGAGCTCTGGAGGTATGGAGCTCTGGAGGTATGGAGCTCTGGAGGTATGGAGCTATGGAGCCCTGGAGCTCTGGAGGTATGGAGCTATGGTGCTATGGAGCTCTGAAGCCATGGAGCTCTGGTGCTATGGAGCTATGGAGCTCTGGTGCTATGGAGCTATGGAGGTATGGAGCCACCAGCCAGCACCCTCCGTGGCTGGATCAATGGAAGTGTTTTAGGTACCAGGCAGCCAAAGGGCCGAGGCCTCACGCTCGACCACGCCGGCGCAGAGTTCCAGCCGCTCGGATAAGCTCTGTCACTCACCCGCCGCGCAGCCACCGGTAACGGGGAAATGTCGCCGCCTTGTGGACACGCCGTTGTAAATGAATGGGCTTTCGCACTTAGTGCAATTTTCGCCAACTCTCTGACTTAGAGCTATGGAAGTATGGAGCTATGGAGCCACCAGCCACCCAGGCTGGAGCTCTGGAGCTCTGGAGGTATGGAGCTCTGGTGCTATGGAAGTATGGAGCTCTGGTGCTATGGAAGTATGGAGCTATGGAGGTATGGAAGTATGGAGCTATGGAAGTATGGAGCTATGGAGCTCTGGAAGTATGGAGCTATGGAGCTCTGGAGGTATGGAGCCCTGGAGCTATGGAGCCCTGGAGCTATGGAAGTATGGAGCTCTGGTGCTATGGAGCTATGGAGCTCTGGTGCTATGGAGCTATGGAGCTATGGAGCTCTGGAGCTATGGAGCTCTGGAGGTATGGAGCTATGGAGCTATGGAGCTCTGGAGGTATGGAGCTATGGAGCTATGGAAGTATGGAGCTCTGGTGCTATGGAGCTATGGAGCTCTGGTGCTATGGAGCTATGGAGCTCTGGTGCTATGGAGCTATGGAGCTCTGGAAGTATGGAGCTCTGGTGCTATGGAGCTATGGAGCTCTGGTGCTATGGAGCTATGGAGCTCTGGTGCTATGGAGCTCTGGTGCTATGGAGCTCTGGTGCTATGGAGCTATGGAGCTCTGGTGCTATGGAGCTCTGGAGGTATGGAGCTCTGGAGGTATGGTGCTCTGGAGGTATGGAGCTATGGAGCCCTGGAGCTCTGGAGGTATGGAGCTATGGTGCTATGGAGCTCTGAAGCCATGGAGCTCTGGTGCTATGGAGCTATGGAGCTCTGGTGCTATGGAGCTATGGAGCTATGGAGCTCTGGAAGTATGGAGCTCTGGTGCTATGGAGCTATGGAGCTCTGGTGCTATGGAGCTATGGAGCTCTGGTGCTATGGAGCTATGGAGCTCTGGTGCTATGGAGCTCTGGTGCTATGGAGCTCTGGTGCTATGGAGCTCTGGAGGTATGGAGCTCTGGAGGTATGGAGCTCTGGAGGTATGGAGCTATGGAGCCCTGGAGCTCTGGAGGTATGGAGCTATGGTGCTATGGAGCTCTGAAGCCATGGAGCTCTGGTGCTATGGAGCTATGGAGCTCTGGTGCTATGGAGCTATGGAGGTATGGAGCCACCAGCCAGCACCCTCCGTGGCTGGATCAATGGAAGTGTTTTAGGTACCAGGCAGCCAAAGGGCCGAGGCCTCACGCTCGACCACGCCGGCGCAGAGTTCCAGCAGCTCGGATAAGCTCTGTCACTCACCCGCCGCGCAGCCACCGGTAACGGGGAAATGTCGCCGCCTTGTGGACACGCCGTTGTAAATGAATGGGCTTTCGCACTTAGTGCAATTTTCGCCAACTCTCTGACTTAGAGCTATGGAAGTATGGAGCTATGGAGCCACCAGCCACCCAGGCTGGAGCTCTGGAGCTCTGGAGGTATGGAGCTCTGGTGCTATGGAAGTATGGAGCTCTGGTGCTATGGAAGTATGGAGCTATGGAGGTATGGAAGTATGGAGCTATGGAAGTATGGAGCTATGGAGCTCTGGAAGTATGGAGCTATGGAGCTCTGGAGGTATGGAGCCCTGGAGCTATGGAGCCCTGGAGCTATGGAAGTATGGAGCTCTGGTGCTATGGAGCTATGGAGCTCTGGTGCTATGGAGCTATGGAGCTATGGAGCTCTGGAGCTATGGAGCTCTGGAGGTATGCAGCTATGGAGCTATGGAGCTCTGGAGGTATGGAGCTATGGAGCTATGGAAGTATGGAGCTCTGGTGCTATGGAGCTATGGAGCTCTGGTGCTATGGAGCTATGGAGCTCTGGTGCTATGGAGCTATGGAGCTATGGAGCTCTGGAAGTATGGAGCTCTGGTGCTATGGAGCTATGGAGCTCTGGTGCTATGGAGCTATGGAGCTCTGGTGCTATGGAGCTATGGAGCTCTGGTGCTATTGAGCTCTGGTGCTATGGAGCTCTGGTGCTATGGAGCTATGGAGCTCTGGTGCTATGGAGCTATGGAGCTCTGGAGGTATGGAGCTCTGGAGGTATGGAGCTCTGGAGGTATGGAGCTATGGAGCCCTGGAGCTCTGGAGGTATGGAGCTATGGTGCTATGGAGCTCTGAAGCCATGGAGCTCTGGTGCTATGGAGCTCTGGAGCTCTGGAGGTATGGAGCTCTGGAGGTATGGAGCTATGGAGCCCTGGAGCTCTGGAGGTATGGAGCTATGGAGCTCTGAAGCCATGGAGCTCTGGTGCTATGGAGCTCTGGAGCTCTGGAGGTATGGAGCTCTGGAGGTATGGAGCTCTGGAGGTATGGAGCTATGGAGCCCTGGAGCTCTGGAGGTATGGAGCTATGGTGCTATGGAGCTCTGAAGCCATGGAGCTCTGGTGCTATGGAGCTCTGGAGGTATGGAGCTCTGGAGGTATGGAGCTCTGGAGGTATGGAGCTATGGAGCCCTGGAGCTCTGGAGGTATGGAGCTATGGTGCTATGGAGCTCTGAAGCCATGGAGCTCTGGTGCTATGGAGCTCTGGAGGTATGGAGCTCTGGAGGTATGGAGCTCTGGAGGTATGGAGCTATGGAGCCCTGGAGCTCTGGAGGTATGGAGCTATGGTGCTATGGAGCTCTGAAGCCATGGAGCTCTGGTGCTATGGAGCTATGGAGCTCTGGTGCTATGGAGCTATGGAGGTATGGAGCCACCAGCCAGCACCCTCCGTGGCTGGATCAATGGAAGTGTTTTAGGTACCAGGCAGCCAAAGGGCCGAGGCCTCACGCTCGACCACGCCGGCGCAGAGTTCCAGCCGCTCGGATAAGCTCTGTCACTCACCCGCCGCGCAGCCACCGGTAACGGGGAAATGTCGCCGCCTGGCGGACACGCCGTTGTAAATAAATGGGCTTTCGCACTTAGTGCAATTTTCGCCAACTCTCTGACTTAGAGCTATGGAAGTATGGAGCTATGGAGCCACCAGCCACCCAGGCTGGAGCTATGGAGCTCTGGAGGTATGGAGCTCAGGTGCTATGGAAGTATGGAGCTATGGAGCTATGGAAGTATGGAGCTATGGAGCTATGGAGCTCTGGAAGTATGGAGCTATGGAGCTCTGGAGGTATGGAGCTATGGAGCCCTGGAGCCCTGGAGCTATGGAGCTCTGGTGCTATGGAGGTATGGAGCTCTGGAGGTATGGAGCTCTGGAGGTATGGAGCTATGGAGCTATGGAGCCCTGGAGCTATGGAGCTATGGAGCCCTGGAGCTATGGAGCTATGGAGCTCTGGTGCTATGGAGCTATGGAGCTCTGGTGCTATGGAGCTATGGAGCTCTGGTGCTATGGAGCTATGGAGCTCTGGTGCTATGGAGCTATGGAGCTCTGGAAGTATGGAGCTATGGAGCTCTGGAGGTATGGAGCTATGGAGCCCTGGAGCTATGGAGCCCTGGAGCTATGGAAGTATGGAGCTCTGGTGCTATGGAGCTATGGAGCTCTGGTGCTATGGAGCTATGGAGCTCTGGAGCTATGGAGCTCTGGAGGTATGGAGCTATGGAGCTATGGAGCTCTGGAGGTATGGAGCTATGGAGCTATGGAAGTATGGAGCTCTGGTGCTATGGAGCTATGGAGCTCTGGTGCTATGGAGCTATGGAGCTCTGGTGCTATGGAGCTATGGAGCTATGGAGCTCTGGAAGTATGGAGCTCTGGTGCTATGGAGCTATGGAGCTCTGGTGCTATGGAGCTATGGAGCTCTGGTGCTATGGAGCTATGGAGCTCTGGTGCTATGGAGCTCTGGTGCTATGGAGCTCTGGTGCTATGGAGCTATGGAGCTCTGGTGCTATGGAGCTATGGAGCTCTGGAGGTATGGAGCTCTGGAGGTATGGAGCTCTGGAGGTATGGAGCTTTGGAGCCCTGGAGCTCTGGAGGTATGGAGCTATGGTGCTATGGAGCTCTGAAGCCATGGAGCTCTGGTGCTATGGAGCTCTGGAGCTCTGGAGGTATGGAGCTCTGGAGGTATGGAGCTATGGAGCCCTGGAGCTCTGGAGGTATGGAGCTATGGTGCTATGGAGCTCTGAAGCCATGGAGCTCTGGTGCTATGGAGCTCTGGAGCTCTGGAGGTATGGAGCTCTGGAGGTATGGAGCTATGGAGCCCTGGAGCTCTGGAGGTATGGAGCTATGGTGCTATGGAGCTCTGAAGCCATGGAGCTCTGGTGCTATGGAGCTCTGGAGCTCTGGAGGTATGGAGCTCTGGAGGTATGGAGGTATGGAGCCCTGGAGCTCTGGAGGTATGGAGCTATGGTGCTATGGAGCTCTGAAGCCATGGAGCTCTGGTGCTATGGAGCTCTGGAGGTATGGAGCTCTGGAGGTATGGAGCTCTGGAGGTATGGAGCTATGGAGCCCTGGAGCTCTGGAGGTATGGAGCTATGGTGCTATGGAGCTCTGAAGCCATGGAGCTCTGGTGCTATGGACCTATGGAGCTCTGGTGCTATGGAGCTATGGAGGTATGGAGCCACCAGCCAGCACCCTCCGTGGCTGGATCAATGGAAGTGTTTTAGGTACCAGGCAGCCAAAGGGCCGAGGCCTCACGCTCGACCACGCCGGCGCAGAGTTCCAGCCGCTCGGATAAGCTCTGTCACTCACCCGCCGCGCAGCCACCGGTAACGGGGAAATGTCGCCGCCTTGTGGACACGCCGTTGTAAATGAATGGGCTTTCGCACTTAGTGCAATTTTCGCCAACTCTCTGACTTAGAGCTATGGAAGTATGGAGCTATGGAGCCACCAGCCACCCAGGCTGGAGCTCTGGAGCTCTGGAGGTATGGAGCTCTGGTGCTATGGAAGTATGGAGCTCTGGTGCTATGGAAGTATGGAGCTATGGAGGTATGGAAGTATGGAGCTATGGAAGTATGGAGCTATGGAGCTCTGGAAGTATGGAGCTATGGAGCTCTGGAGGTATGGAGCCCTGGAGCTATGGAGCCCTGGAGCTATGGAAGTATGGAGCTCTGGTGCTATGGAGCTATGGAGCTCTGGTGCTATGGAGCTATGGAGCTATGGAGCTCTGGAGCTATGGAGCTCTGGAGGTATGGAGCTATGGAGCTATGGAGCTCTGGAGGTATGGAGCTATGGAGCTATGGAAGTATGGAGCTCTGGTGCTATGGAGCTATGGAGCTCTGGTGCTATGGAGCTATGGAGCTCTGGTGCTATGGAGCTATGGAGCTCTGGAAGTATGGAGCTCTGGTGCTATGGAGCTATGGAGCTCTGGTGCTATGGAGCTATGGAGCTCTGGTGCTATGGAGCTCTGGTGCTATGGAGCTCTGGTGCTATGGAGCTATGGAGCTCTGGTGCTATGGAGCTCTGGAGGTATGGAGCTCTGGAGGTATGGAGCTCTGGAGGTATGGAGCTATGGAGCCCTGGAGCTCTGGAGGTATGGAGCTATGGTGCTATGGAGCTCTGAAGCCATGGAGCTCTGGTGCTATGGAGCTATGGAGCTCTGGTGCTATGGAGCTATGGAGCTATGGAGCTCTGGAAGTATGGAGCTCTGGTGCTATGGAGCTATGGAGCTCTGGTGCTATGGAGCTATGGAGCTCTGGTGCTATGGAGCTATGGAGCTCTGGTGCTATGGAGCTCTGGTGCTATGGAGCTCTGGTGCTATGGAGCTATGGAGCTCTGGTGCTATGGAGCTATGGAGCTCTGGAGGTATGGAGCTCTGGAGGTATGGAGCTCTGGAGGTATGGAGCTATGGAGCCCTGGAGCTCTGGAGGTATGGAGCTATGGTGCTATGGAGCTCTGAAGCCATGGAGCTCTGGTGCTATGGAGCTCTGGAGCTCTGGAGGTATGGAGCTCTGGAGGTATGGAGCTATGGAGCCCTGGAGCTCTGGAGGTATGGAGCTATGGTGCTATGGAGCTCTGAAGCCATGGAGCTCTGGTGCTATGGAGCTCTGGAGCTCTGGAGGTATGGAGCTCTGGAGGTATGGAGCTCTGGAGGTATGGAGCTATGGAGCCCTGGAGCTCTGGAGGTATGGAGCTATGGTGCTATGGAGCTCTGAAGCCATGGAGCTCTGGTGCTATGGAGCTCTGGAGGTATGGAGCTCTGGAGGTATGGAGCTCTGGAGGTATGGAGCTATGGAGCCCTGGAGCTCTGGAGGTATGGAGCTATGGTGCTATGGAGCTCTGAAGCCATGGAGCTCTGGTGCTATGGAGCTCTGGAGGTATGGAGCTCTGGAGGTATGGAGCTCTGGAGGTATGGAGCTATGGAGCCCTGGAGCTCTGGAGGTATGGAGCTATGGTGCTATGGAGCTCTGAAGCCATGGAGCTCTGGTGCTATGGAGCTATGGAGCTCTGGTGCTATGGAGCTATGGAGGTATGGAGCCACCAGCCAGCACCCTCCGTGGCTGGATCAATGGAAGTGTTTTAGGTACCAGGCAGCCAAAGGGCCGAGGCCTCACGCTCGACCACGCCGGCGCAGAGTTCCAGCCGCTCGGATAAGCTCTGTCACTCACCCGCCGCGCAGCCACCGGTAACGGGGAAATGTCGCCGCCTGGCGGACACGCCGTTGTAAATGAATGGGCTTTCGCACTTAGTGCAATTTTCGCCAACTCTCTGACTTAGAGCTATGGAAGTATGGAGCTATGGAGCCACCAGCCACCCAGGCTGGAGCTATGGAGCTCTGGAGGTATGGAGCTCAGGTGCTATGGAAGTATGGAGCTATGGAGCTATGGAAGTATGGAGCTATGGAGCTATGGAGCTCTGGAAGTATGGAGCTATGGAGCTCTGGAGGTATGGAGCTATGGAGCCCTGGAGCCCTGGAGCTATGGAGCTCTGGTGCTATGGAGGTATGGAGCTCTGGAGGTATGGAGCTCTGGAGGTATGGAGCTATGGAGCTATGGAGCCCTGGAGCTATGGAGCTATGGAGCCCTGGAGCTATGGAGCCCTGGAGCTATGGAGCTATGGAGCTCTGGTGCTATGGAGCTATGGAGCTCTGGTGCTATGGAGCTATGGAGCTCTGGTGCTATGGAGCTATGGAGCTCTGGTGCTATGGAGCTATGGAGCTCTGGAAGTATGGAGCTATGGAGCTCTGGAGGTATGGAGCTATGGAGCCCTGGAGCTATGGAGCCCTGGAGCTATGGAAGTATGGAGCTCTGGTGCTATGGAGCTATGGAGCTCTGGTGCTATGGAGCTATGGAGCTCTGGAGCTATGGAGCTCTGGAGGTATGGAGCTATGGAGCTATGGAGCTCTGGAGGTATGGAGCTATGGAGCTATGGAAGTATGGAGCTCTGGTGCTATGGAGCTATGGAGCTCTGGTGCTATGGAGCTATGGAGCTCTGGTGCTATGGAGCTATGGAGCTCTGGAAGTATGGAGCTCTGGTGCTATGGAGCTATGGAGCTCTGGTGCTATGGAGCTATGGAGCTCTGGTGCTATGGAGCTATGGAGCTCTGGTGCTATGGAGCTCTGGTGCTATGGAGCTCTGGTGCTATGGAGCTATGGAGCTCTGGTGCTATGGAGCTATGGAGCTCTGGAGGTATGGAGCTCTGGAGGTATGGAGCTTTGGAGCCCTGGAGCTCTGGAGGTATGGAGCTATGGTGCTATGGAGCTCTGAAGCCATGGAGCTCTGGTGCTATGGAGCTCTGGAGCTCTGGAGGTATGGAGCTCTGGAGGTATGGAGCTATGGAGCCCTGGAGCTCTGGAGGTATGGAGCTATGGTGCTATGGAGCTCTGAAGCCATGGAGCTCTGGTGCTATGGAGCTCTGGAGCTCTGGAGGTATGGAGCTCTGGAGGTATGGAGCTATGGAGCCCTGGAGCTCTGGAGGTATGGAGCTATGGTGCTATGGAGCTCTGAAGCCATGGAGCTCTGGTGCTATGGAGCTCTGGAGCTCTGGAGGTATGGAGCTCTGGAGGTATGGAGCTCTGGAGGTATGGAGTTATGGAGCCCTGGAGCTCTGGAGGTATGGAGCTATGGTGCTATGGAGCTCTGAAGCCATGGAGCTCTGGTGCTATGGAGCTCTGGAGGTATGGAGCTCTGGAGGTATGGAGCTCTGGAGGTATGGAGCTATGGAGCCCTGGAGCTCTGGAGGTATGGAGCTATGGTGCTATGGAGCTCTGAAGCCATGGAGCTCTGGTGCTATGGAGCTCTGGAGGTATGGAGCTCTGGAGGTATGGAGCTCTGGAGGTATGGAGCTATGGAGCCCTGGAGCTCTGGAGGTATGGAGCTATGGTGCTATGGAGCTCTGAAGCCATGGAGCTCTGGTGCTATGGAGCTCTGGAGGTATGGAGCTCTGGAGGTATGGAGCTCTGGAGGTATGGAGCTATGGAGCCCTGGAGCTCTGGAGGTATGGAGCTATGGTGCTATGGAGCTCTGAAGCCATGGAGCTCTGGTGCTATGGAGCTATGGAGCTCTGGTGCTATGGAGCTATGGAGCTCTGGTGCTATGGAGCTATGGAGCTCTGGAAGTATGGAGCTATGGAGCTCTGGAGGTATGGAGCTATGGAGCCCTGGAGCTATGGAGCCCTGGAGCTATGGAAGTATGGAGCTCTGGTGCTATGGAGCTCTGGTGCTATGGAGCTATGGAGCTCTGGAGCTATGGAGCTCTGGAGGTATGGAGCTATGGAGCTATGGAGCTCTGGAGGTATGGAGCTATGGAGCTATGGAAGTATGGAGCTCTGGTGCTATGGAGCTATGGAGCTCTGGTGCTATGGAGCTATGGAGCTCTGGTGCTATGGAGCTATGGAGCTATGGAGCTCTGGAAGTATGGAGCTCTGGTGCTATGGAGCTATGGAGCTCTGGTGCTATGGAGCTATGGAGCTCTGGTGCTATGGAGCTATGGAGCTCTGGTGCTATGGAGCTCTGGTGCTATGGAGCTCTGGTGCTATGGAGCTATGGAGCTCTGGTGCTATGGAGCTATGGAGCTCTGGAGGTATGGAGCTCTGGAGGTATGGAGCTCTGGAGGTATGGAGCTTTGGAGCCCTGGAGCTCTGGAGGTATGGAGCTATGGTGCTATGGAGCTCTGAAGCCATGGAGCTCTGGTGCTATGGAGCTCTGGAGCTCTGGAGGTATGGAGCTCTGGAGGTATGGAGCTATGGAGCCCTGGAGCTCTGGAGGTATGGAGCTATGGTGCTATGGAGCTCTGAAGCCATGGAGCTCTGGTGCTATGGAGCTCTGGAGCTCTGGAGGTATGGAGCTCTGGAGGTATGGAGCTATGGAGCCCTGGAGCTCTGGAGGTATGGAGCTATGGAAGTATGGAGCTATGGAGCTATGGAAGTATGGAGCTATGGAGCTATGGAGCTCTGGAAGTATGGAGCTATGGAGCTCTGGAGGTATGGAGCTATGGAGCCCTGGAGCCCTGGAGCTATGGAGCCCTGGAGCTATGGAGCTATGGAGCCCTGGAGCTATGGAGCTATGGAGCCCTGGAGCTATGGAGCTATGGAGCTCTGGTGCTATGGAGCTATGGAGCTCTGGTGCTATGGAGCTATGGAGCTCTGGTGCTATGGAGCTATGGAGCTCTGGTGCTATGGAGCTATGGAGCTCTGGAAGTATGGAGCTATGGAGCTCTGGAGGTATGGAGCTATGGAGCTCTGGAGGTATGGAGCTATGGAGCCCTGGAGCTATGGAGCCCTGGAGCTATGGAAGTATGGAGCTCTGGTGCTATGGAGCTATGGAGCTCTGGTGCTATGGAGCTATGGAGCTCTGGAGCTATGGAGCTCTGGAGGTATGGAGCTATGGAGCTCTGGAGGTATGGAGCTATGGAGCTATGGAAGTATGGAGCTCTGGTGCTATGGAGCTCTGGAGCTATGGAGCTCTGGAGGTATGGAGCTATGGAGCTCTGGAGGTATGGAGCTATGGAGCTATGGAAGTATGGAGCTCTGGTGCTATGGAGCTATGGAGCTCTGGTGCTATGGAGCTATGGAGCTCTGGTGCTATGGAGCTATGGAGCTATGGAGCTCTGGAAGTATGGAGCTCTGGTGCTATGGAGCTATGGAGCTCTGGTGCTATGGAGCTATGGAGCTCTGGTGCTATGGAGCTATGGAGCTCTGGTGCTATGGAGCTATGGTGCTATGGAGCTCTGGTGCTATGGAGCTATGGAGCTCTGGTGCTATGGAGCTATGGAGCTCTGGAGGTATGGAGCTCTGGAGGTATGGAGCTCTGGAGGTATGGAGCTTTGGAGCCCTGGAGCTCTGGAGGTATGGAGCTATGGTGCTATGGAGCTCTGAAGCCATGGAGCTCTGGTGCTATGGAGCTATGGAGCTCTGGTGCTATGGAGCTATGGAGGTATGGAGCTATGGAGCCCTGGAGCTCTGGAGGTATGGAGCTATGGTGCTATGGAGCTCTGAAGCCATGGAGCTCTGGTGCTATGGAGCTCTGGAGCTCTGGAGGTATGGAGCTCTGGAGGTATGGAGCTATGGAGCCCTGGAGCTCTGGAGGTATGGAGCTATGGTGCTATGGAGCTCTGAAGCCATGGAGCTCTGGTGCTATGGAGCTCTGGAGCTCTGGAGGTATGGAGCTCTGGAGGTATGGAGCTATGGAGCCCTGGAGCTCTGGAGGTATGGAGCTATGGAGCTCTGAAGCCATGGAGCTCTGGTGCTATGGAGCTCTGGAGCTCTGGAGCTCTGGAGGTATGGAGCTCTGGAGGTATGGAGCTCTGGAGGTATGGAGCTATGGAGCCCTGGAGCTCTGGAGGTATGGAGCTATGGTGCTATGGAGCTCTGAAGCCATGGAGCTCTGGTGCTATGGAGCTCTGGAGGTATGGAGCTCTGGAGGTATGGAGCTCTGGAGGTATGGAGCTATGGAGCCCTGGAGCTCTGGAGGTATGGAGGTATGGTGCTATGGAGCTCTGAAGCCATGGAGCTCTGGTGCTATGGAGCTCTGGAGGTATGGAGCTCTGGAGGTATGGAGCTCTGGAGGTATGGAGCTATGGAGCCCTGGAGCTCTGGAGGTATGGAGCTATGGTGCTATGGAGCTCTGAAGCCATGGAGCTCTGGTGCTATGGAGCTATGGAGCTCTGGTGCTTTGGAGCTATGGAGGTATGGAGCCACCAGCCAGCACCCTCCGTGGCTGGATCAATGGAAGTGTTTTAGGTACCAGGCAGCCAAAGGGCCGAGGCCTCACGCTCGACCACGCCGGCGCAGAGTTCCAGCCGCTCGGATAAGCTCTGTCACTCACCCGCCGCGCAGCCACCGGTAACGGGGAAATGTCGCCGCCTGGCGGACACGCCGTTGTAAATGAATGGGCTTTCGCACTTAGTGCAATTTTCGCCAACTCTCTGACTTAGAGCTATGGAAGTATGGAGCTATGGAGCCACCAGCCACCCAGGCTGGAGCTATGGAGCTCTGGAGGTATGGAGCTCAGGTGCTATGGAAGTATGGAGCTATGGAGCTATGGAAGTATGGAGCTATGGAGCTATGGAGCTCTGGAAGTATGGAGCTATGGAGCTCTGGAGGTATGGAGCTATGGAGCCCTGGAGCCCTGGAGCTATGGAGCTCTGGTGCTATGGAGGTATGGAGCTCTGGAGGTATGGAGCTCTGGAGGTATGGAGCTATGGAGCTATGGAGCCCTGGAGCTATGGAGCTATGGAGCCCTGGAGCTATGGAGCTATGGAGCTCTGGTGCTATGGAGCTATGGAGCTCTGGTGCTATGGAGCTATGGAGCTCTGGTGCTATGGAGCTATGGAGCTCTGGTGCTATGGAGCTATGGAGCTCTGGTGCTATGGAGCTATGGAGCTCTGGAAGTATGGAGCTATGGAGCTCTGGAGGTATGGAGCTATGGAGCCCTGGAGCTATGAAGCCCTGGAGCTATGGAAGTATGGAGCTCTGGTGCTATGGAGCTATGGAGCTCTGGTGCTATGGAGCTATGGAGCTCTGGAGCTATGGAGCTCTGGAGGTATGGAGCTATGGAGCTCTGGAGGTATGGAGCTATGGAGCTATGGAAGTATGGAGCTCTGGTGCTATGGAGCTATGGAGCTCTGGTGCTATGGAGCTATGGAGCTCTGGTGCTATGGAGCTATGGAGCTATGGAGCTCTGGAAGTATGGAGCTCTGGTGCTATGGAGCTATGGAGCTCTGGTGCTATGGAGCTATGGAGCTCTGGTGCTATGGAGCTATGGAGCTCTGGTGCTATGGAGCTCTGGTGCTATGGAGCTATGGAGCTCTGGTGCTATGGAGCTATGGAGCTCTGGAGGTATGGAGCTCTGGAGGTATGGAGCTCTGGAGGTATGGAGCTTTGGAGCCCTGGAGCTCTGGAGGTATGGAGCTATGGTGCTATGGAGCTCTGAAGCCATGGAGCTCTGGTGCTATGGAGCTCTGGAGCTCTGGAGGTATGGAGCTCTGGAGGTATGGAGCTATGGAGCCCTGGAGCTCTGGAGGTATGGAGCTATGGTGCTATGGAGCTCTGAAGCCATGGAGCTCTGGTGCTATGGAGCTCTGGAGCTCTGGAGGTATGGAGCTCTGGAGGTATGGAGCTATGGAGCCCTGGAGCTCTGGAGGTATGGAGCTATGGTGCTATGGAGCTCTGAAGCCATGGAGCTCTGGTGCTATGGAGCTCTGGAGCTCTGGAGGTATGGAGCTCTGGAGGTATGGAGCTCTGGAGGTATGGAGCTATGGAGCCCTGGAGCTCTGGAGGTATGGAGCTATGGTGCTATGGAGCTCTGAAGCCATGGAGCTCTGGTGCTATGGAGCTCTGGAGGTATGGAGCTCTGGAGGTATGGAGCTCTGGAGGTATGGAGCTATGGAGCCCTGGAGCTCTGGAGGTATGGAGCTATGGTGCTATGGAGCTCTGAAGCCATGGAGCTCTGGTGCTATGGAGCTATGGAGCTCTGGTGCTATGGAGCTATGGAGGTATGGAGCCACCAGCCAGCACCCTCCGTGGCTGGATCAATGGAAGTGTTTTAGGTACCAGGCAGCCAAAGGGCCGAGGCCTCACGCTCGACCACGCCGGCGCAGAGTTCCAGCCGCTCGGATAAGCTCTGTCACTCACCCGCCGCGCAGCCACCGGTAACGGGGAAATGTCGCCGCCTGGCGGACACGCCGTTGTAAATGAATGGGCTTTCGCACTTAGTGCAATTTTCGCCAACTCTCTGACTTAGAGCTATGGAAGTATGGAGCTATGGAGGCACCAGCCACCCAGGCTGGAGCTCTGGAGCTCTGGAGGTATGGAGCTCTGGTGCTATGGAAGTATGGAGCTCTGGTGCTATGGAAGTATGGAGCTATGGAGGTATGGAAGTATGGAGCTATGGAAGTATGGAGCTATGGAGCTCTGGAAGTATGGAGCTATGGAGCTCTGGAGGTATGGAGCTATGGAGCCCTGGAGCTATGGAGCCCTGGAGCTATGGAAGTATGGAGCTCTGGTGCTATGGAGCTATGGAGCTCTGGTGCTATGGAGCTATGGAGCTCTGGAGCTATGGAGCTCTGGAGGTATGGAGCTATGGAGCTCTGGAGGTATGGAGCTATGGAGCTATGGAAGTATGGAGCTCTGGTGCTATGGAGCTATGGAGCTCTGGTGCTATGGAGCTATGGAGCTCTGGTGCTATGGAGCTATGGAGCTATGGAGCTCTGGAAGTATGGAGCTCTGGTGCTATGGAGCTATGGAGCTCTGGTGCTATGGAGCTATGGAGCTCTGGTGCTATGGAGCTATGGAGCTCTGGTGCTATGGAGCTCTGGTGCTATGGAGCTATGGAGCTCTGGTGCTATGGAGCTATGGAGCTCTGGAGGTATGGAGCTCTGGAGGTATGGAGCTCTGGAGGTATGGAGCTTTGGAGCCCTGGAGCTCTGGAGGTATGGAGCTATGGTGCTATGGAGCTCTGAAGCCATGGAGCTCTGGTGCTATGGAGCTCTGGAGCTCTGGAGGTATGGAGCTCTGGAGGTATGGAGCTATGGAGCCCTGGAGCTCTGGAGGTATGGAGCTATGGTGCTATGGAGCTCTGAAGCCATGGAGCTCTGGTGCTATGGAGCTCTGGAGCTCTGGAGGTATGGAGCTCTGGAGGTATGGAGCTATGGAGCCCTGGAGCTCTGGAGGTATGGAGCTATGGTGCTATGGAGCTCTGAAGCCATGGAGCTCTGGTGCTATGGAGCTCTGGAGCTCTGGAGGTATGGAGCTCTGGAGGTATGGAGCTCTGGAGGTATGGAGCTATGGAGCCCTGGAGCTCTGGAGGTATGGAGCTATGGTGCTATGGAGCTCTGAAGCCATGGAGCTCTGGTGCTATGGAGCTCTGGAGGTATGGAGCTCTGGAGGTATGGAGCTCTGGAGGTATGGAGCTATGGAGCCCTGGAGCTCTGGAGGTATGGAGCTATGGTGCTATGGAGCTCTGAAGCCATGGAGCTCTGGTGCTATGGAGCTCTGGAGGTATGGAGCTCTGGAGGTATGGAGCTCTGGAGGTATGGAGCTATGGAGCCCTGGAGCTCTGGAGGTATGGAGCTATGGTGCTATGGAGCTCTGAAGCCATGGAGCTCTGGTGCTATGGAGCTCTGGAGGTATGGAGCTCTGGAGGTATGGAGCTCTGGAGGTATGGAGCTATGGAGCCCTGGAGCTCTGGAGGTATGGAGCTATGGTGCTATGGAGCTCTGAAGCCATGGAGCTCTGGTGCTATGGAGCTATGGAGCTCTGGTGCTATGGAGCTATGGAGGTATGGAGCCACCAGCCAGCACCCTCCGTGGCTGGATCAATGGAAGTGTTTTAGGTACCAGGCAGCCAAAGGGCCGAGGCCTCACGCTCGACCACGCCGGCGCAGAGTTCCAGCCGCTCGGATAAGCTCTGTCACTCACCCGCCGCGCAGCCACCGGTAACGGGGAAATGTCGCCGCCTTGTGGACACGCCGTTGTAAATGAATGGGCTTTCGCACTTAGTGCAATTTTCGCCAACTCTCTGACTTAGAGCTATGGAAGTATGGAGCTATGGAGCCACCAGCCACCCAGGCTGGAGCTCTGGAGCTCTGGAGGTATGGAGCTCTGGTGCTATGGAAGTATGGAGCTCTGGTGCTATGGAAGTATGGAGCTATGGAGGTATGGAAGTATGGAGCTATGGAAGTATGGAGCTATGGAGCTCTGGAAGTATGGAGCTATGGAGCTCTGGAGGTATGGAGCCCTGGAGCTATGGAGCCCTGGAGCTATGGAAGTATGGAGCTCTGGTGCTATGGAGCTATGGAGCTCTGGTGCTATGGAGCTATGGAGCTATGGAGCTCTGGAGCTATGGAGCTCTGGAGGTATGCAGCTATGGAGCTATGGAGCTCTGGAGGTATGGAGCTATGGAGCTATGGAAGTATGGAGCTCTGGTGCTATGGAGCTATGGAGCTCTGGTGCTATGGAGCTATGGAGCTCTGGTGCTATGGAGCTATGGAGCTATGGAGCTCTGGAAGTATGGAGCTCTGGTGCTATGGAGCTATGGAGCTCTGGTGCTATGGAGCTATGGAGCTCTGGTGCTATGGAGCTATGGAGCTCTGGTGCTATGGAGCTCTGGTGCTATGGAGCTCTGGTGCTATGGAGCTATGGAGCTCTGGTGCTATGGAGCTATGGAGCTCTGGAGGTATGGAGCTCTGGAGGTATGGAGCTCTGGAGGTATGGAGCTATGGAGCCCTGGAGCTCTGGAGGTATGGAGCTATGGTGCTATGGAGCTCTGAAGCCATGGAGCTCTGGTGCTATGGAGCTCTGGAGCTCTGGAGGTATGGAGCTCTGGAGGTATGGAGCTATGGAGCCCTGGAGCTCTGGAGGTATGGAGCTATGGAGCTCTGAAGCCATGGAGCTCTGGTGCTATGGAGCTCTGGAGCTCTGGAGGTATGGAGCTCTGGAGGTATGGAGCTCTGGAGGTATGGAGCTATGGAGCCCTGGAGCTCTGGAGGTATGGAGCTATGGTGCTATGGAGCTCTGAAGCCATGGAGCTCTGGTGCTATGGAGCTCTGGAGGTATGGAGCTCTGGAGGTATGGAGCTCTGGAGGTATGGAGCTATGGAGCCCTGGAGCTCTGGAGGTATGGAGCTATGGTGCTATGGAGCTCTGAAGCCATGGAGCTCTGGTGCTATGGAGCTCTGGAGGTATGGAGCTCTGGAGGTATGGAGCTCTGGAGGTATGGAGCTATGGAGCCCTGGAGCTCTGGAGGTATGGAGCTATGGTGCTATGGAGCTCTGAAGCCATGGAGCTCTGGTGCTATGGAGCTATGGAGCTCTGGTGCTATGGAGCTATGGAGGTATGGAGCCACCAGCCAGCACCCTCCGTGGCTGGATCAATGGAAGTGTTTTAGGTACCAGGCAGCCAAAGGGCCGAGGCCTCACGCTCGACCACGCCGGCGCAGAGTTCCAGCCGCTCGGATAAGCTCTGTCACTCACCCGCCGCGCAGCCACCGGTAACGGGGAAATGTCGCCGCCTGGCGGAAACGCCGTTGTAAATGAATGGGCTTTCGCACTTAGTGCAATTTTCGCCAACTCTCTGACTTAGAGCTATGGAAGTATGGAGCTATGGAGGCACCAGCCACCCAGGCTGGAGCTATGGAGCTCTGGAGGTATGGAGCTCAGGTGCTATGGAAGTATGGAGCTATGGAGCTATGGAAGTATGGAGCTATGGAGCTATGGAGCTCTGGAAGTATGGAGCTATGGAGCTCTGGAGGTATGGAGCTATGGAGCCCTGGAGCCCTGGAGCTATGGAGCTCTGGTGCTATGGAGGTATGGAGCTCTGGAGGTATGGAGCTCTGGAGGTATGGAGCTATGGAGCCCTGGAGCTATGGAGCTATGGAGCCCTGGAGCTATGGAGCTATGGAGCCCTGGAGCTATGGAGCTATGGAGCTCTGGTGCTATGGAGCTATGGAGCTCTGGTGCTATGGAGCTATGGAGCTCTGGTGCTATGGAGCTATGGAGCTCTGGTGCTATGGAGCTATGGAGCTCTGGAAGTATGGAGCTATGGAGCTCTGGAGGTATGGAGCTATGGAGCCCTGGAGCTATGGAGCCCTGGAGCTATGGAAGTATGGAGCTCTGGTGCTATGGAGCTCTGGTGCTATGGAGCTATGGAGCTCTGGAGCTATGGAGCTCTGGAGGTATGGAGCTATGGAGCTATGGAGCTCTGGAGGTATGGAGCTATGGAGCTATGGAAGTATGGAGCTCTGGTGCTATGGAGCTATGGAGCTCTGGTGCTATGGAGCTATGGAGCTCTGGTGCTATGGAGCTATGGAGCTATGGAGCTCTGGAAGTATGGAGCTCTGGTGCTATGGAGCTATGGAGCTCTGGTGCTATGGAGCTATGGAGCTCTGGTGCTATGGAGCTATGGAGCTCTGGTGCTATGGAGCTCTGGTGCTATGGAGCTCTGGTGCTATGGAGCTATGGAGCTCTGGTGCTATGGAGCTATGGAGCTCTGGAGGTATGGAGCTCTGGAGGTATGGAGCTCTGGAGGTATGGAGCTCTGGAGGTATGGAGCTTTGGAGCCCTGGAGCTCTGGAGGTATGGAGCTATGGTGCTATGGAGCTCTGAAGCCATGGAGCTCTGGTGCTATGGAGCTCTGGAGCTCTGGAGGTATGGAGCTCTGGAGGTATGGAGCTATGGAGCCCTGGAGCTCTGGAGGTATGGAGCTATGGTGCTATGGAGCTCTGAAGCCATGGAGCTCTGGTGCTATGGAGCTCTGGAGCTCTGGAGGTATGGAGCTATGGAGCCCTGGAGCTCTGGAGGTATGGAGCTATGGAAGTATGGAGCTATGGAGCTATGGAAGTATGGAGCTATGGAGCTATGGAGCTCTGGAAGTATGGAGCTATGGAGTTCTGGAGGTATGGAGCTATGGAGCCCTGGAGCCCTGGAGCTATGGAGCCCTGGAGCTATGGAGCTATGGAGCCCTGGAGCTATGGAGCTATGGAGCCCTGGAGCTATGGAGCTATGGAGCTCTGGTGCTATGGAGCTATGGAGCTCTGGTGCTATGGAGCTATGGAGCTCTGGTGCTATGGAGCTATGGAGCTCTGGTGCTATGGAGCTATGGAGCTCTGGAAGTATGGAGCTATGGAGCTCTGGAGGTATTGAGCTATGGAGCTCTGGAGGTATGGAGCTATGGAGCCCTGGAGCTATGGAGCCCTGGAGCTATGGAAGTATGGAGCTCTGGTGCTATGGAGCTATGGAGCTCTGGTGCTATGGAGCTATGGAGCTCTGGAGCTATGGAGCTCTGGAGGTATGGAGCTATGGAGCTCTGGAGGTATGGAGCTATGGAGCTATGGAAGTATGGAGCTCTGGTGCTATGGAGCTCTGGAGCTATGGAGCTCTGGAGGTATGGAGCTATGGAGCTCTGGAGGTATGGAGCTATGGAGCTATGGAAGTATGGAGCTCTGGTGCTATGGAGCTATGGAGCTCTGGTGCTATGGAGCTATGGAGCTCTGGTGCTATGGAGCTATGGAGCTATGGAGCTCTGGAAGTATGGAGCTCTGGTGCTATGGAGCTATGGAGCTCTGGTGCTATGGAGCTATGGAGCTCTGGTGCTATGGAGCTATGGAGCTCTGGTGCTATGGAGCTATGGTGCTATGGAGCTCTGGTGCTATGGAGCTATGGAGCTCTGGTGCTATGGAGCTATGGAGCTCTGGAGGTATGGAGCTCTGGAGGTATGGAGCTCTGGAGGTATGGAGCTTTGGAGCCCTGGAGCTCTGGAGGTATGGAGCTATGGTGCTATGGAGCTCTGAAGCCATGGAGCTCTGGTGCTATGGAGCTATGGAGCTCTGGTGCTATGGAGCTATGGAGGTATGGAGCTATGGAGCCCTGGAGCTCTGGAGGTATGGAGCTATGGTGCTATGGAGCTCTGAAGCCATGGAGCTCTGGTGCTATGGAGCTCTGGAGCTCTGGAGGTATGGAGCTCTGGAGGTATGGAGCTATGGAGCCCTGGAGCTCTGGAGGTATGGAGCTATGGTGCTATGGAGCTCTGAAGCCATGGAGCTCTGGTGCTATGGAGCTCTGGAGCTCTGGAGGTATGGAGCTCTGGAGGTATGGAGCTCTGGAGGTATGGAGCTATGGAGCCCTGGAGCTCTGGAGGTATGGAGCTATGGTGCTATGGAGCTCTGAAGCCATGGAGCTCTGGTGCTATGGAGCTCTGGAGGTATGGAGCTCTGGAGGTATGGAGCTCTGGAGGTATGGAGCTATGGAGCCCTGGAGCTCTGGAGGTATGGAGCTATGGTGCTATGGAGCTCTGAAGCCATGGAGCTCTGGTGCTATGGAGCTATGGAGCTCTGGTGCTATGGAGCTATGGAGGTATGGAGCCACCAGCCAGCACCCTCCGTGGCTGGATCAATGGAAGTGTTTTAGGTACCAGGCAGCCAAAGGGCCGAGGCCTCACGCTCGACCACGCCGGCGCAGAGTTCCAGCCGCTCGGATAAGCTCTGTCACTCACCCGCCGCGCAGCCACCGGTAACGGGGAAATGTCGCCGCCTTGTGGACACGCCGTTGTAAATGAATGGGCTTTCGCACTTAGTGCAATTTTCGCCAACTCTCTGACTTAGAGCTATGGAAGTATGGAGCTATGGAGCCACCAGCCACCCAGGCTGGAGCTCTGGAGCTCTGGAGGTATGGAGCTCTGGTGCTATGGAAGTATGGAGCTCTGGTGCTATGGAAGTATGGAGCTATGGAGGTATGGAAGTATGGAGCTATGGAAGTATGGAGCTATGGAGCTCTGGAAGTATGGAGCTATGGAGCTCTGGAGGTATGGAGCCCTGGAGCTATGGAGCCCTGGAGCTATGGAAGTATGGAGCTCTGGTGCTATGGAGCTATGGAGCTCTGGTGCTATGGAGCTCTGGTGCTATGGAGCTCTGGTGCTATGGAGCTATGGAGCTCTGGTGCTATGGAGCTATGGAGCTCTGGAGGTATGGAGCTCTGGAGGTATGGAGCTCTGGAGGTATGGAGCTATGGAGCCCTGGAGCTCTGGAGGTATGGAGCTATGGTGCTATGGAGCTCTGAAGCCATGGAGCTCTGGTGCTATGGAGCTCTGGAGCTCTGGAGGTATGGAGCTCTGGAGGTATGGAGCTATGGAGCCCTGGAGCTCTGGAGGTATGGAGCTATGGAGCTCTGAAGCCATGGAGCTCTGGTGCTATGGAGCTCTGGAGCTCTGGAGGTATGGAGCTCTGGAGGTATGGAGCTCTGGAGGTATGGAGCTATGGAGCCCTGGAGCTCTGGAGGTATGGAGCTATGGTGCTATGGAGCTCTGAAGCCATGGAGCTCTGGTGCTATGGAGCTCTGGAGGTATGGAGCTCTGGAGGTATGGAGCTCTGGAGGTATGGAGCTATGTAGCCCTGGAGCTCTGGAGGTATGGAGCTATGGTGCTATGGAGCTCTGAAGCCATGGAGCTCTGGTGCTATGGAGCTCCGGAGGTATGGAGCTCTGGAGGTATGGAGCTCTGGAGGTATGGAGCTATGGAGCCCTGGAGCTCTGGAGGTATGGAGCTATGGTGCTATGGAGCTCTGAAGCCATGGAGCTCTGGTGCTATGGAGCTATGGAGCTCTGGTGCTATGGAGCTATGGAGGTATGGAGCCACCAGCCAGCACCCTCCGTGGCTGGATCAATGGAAGTGTTTTAGGTACCAGGCAGCCAAAGGGCCGAGGCCTCACGCTCGACCACGCCGGCGCAGAGTTCCAGCCGCTCGGATAAGCTCTGTCACTCACCCGCCGCGCAGCCACCGGTAACGGGGAAATGTCGCCGCCTGGCGGACACGCCGTTGTAAATGAATGGGCTTTCGCACTTAGTGCAATTTTCGCCAACTCTCTGACTTAGAGCTATGGAAGTATGGAGCTATGGAGGCACCAGCCACCCAGGCTGGAGCTATGGAGCTCTGGAGGTATGGAGCTCAGGTGCTATGGAAGTATGGAGCTATGGAGCTATGGAAGTATGGAGCTATGGAGCTATGGAGCTCTGGAAGTATGGAGCTATGGAGCTCTGGAGGTATGGAGCTATGGAGCCCTGGAGCCCTGGAGCTATGGAGCTCTGGTGCTATGGAGGTATGGAGCTCTGGAGGTATGGAGCTCTGGAGGTATGGAGCTATGGAGCTATGGAGCCCTGGAGCTATGGAGCTATGGAGCCCTGGAGCTATGGAGCTATGGAGCCCTGGAGCTATGGAGCTATGGAGCTCTGGTGCTATGGAGCTATGGAGCTCTGGTGCTATGGAGCTATGGAGCTCTGGTGCTATGGAGCTATGGAGCTCTGGTGCTATGGAGCTATGGAGCTCTGGAAGTATGGAGCTATGGAGCTCTGGAGGTATGGAGCTATGGAGCCCTGGAGCTATGGAGCCCTGGAGCTATGGAAGTATGGAGCTCTGGTGCTATGGAGCTCTGGTGCTATGGAGCTATGGAGCTCTGGAGCTATGGAGCTCTGGAGGTATGGAGCTATGGAGCTATGGAGCTCTGGAGGTATGGAGCTATGGAGCTATGGAAGTATGGAGCTCTGGTGCTATGGAGCTATGGAGCTCTGGTGCTATGGAGCTATGGAGCTCTGGTGCTATGGAGCTATGGAGCTATGGAGCTCTGGAAGTATGGAGCTCTGGTGCTATGGAGCTATGGAGCTCTGGTGCTATGGAGCTATGGAGCTCTGGTGCTATGGAGCTATGGAGCTCTGGTGCTATGGAGCTCTGGTGCTATGGAGCTCTGGTGCTATGGAGCTATGGAGCTCTGGTGCTATGGAGCTATGGAGCTCTGGAGGTATGGAGCTCTGGAGGTATGGAGCTCTGGAGGTATGGAGCTTTGGAGCCCTGGAGCTCTGGAGGTATGGAGCTATGGTGCTATGGAGCTCTGAAGCCATGGAGCTCTGGTGCTATGGAGCTCTGGAGCTCTGGAGGTATGGAGCTCTGGAGGTATGGAGCTATGGAGCCCTGGAGCTCTGGAGGTATGGAGCTATGGTGCTATGGAGCTCTGAAGCCATGGAGCTCTGGTGCTATGGAGCTCTGGAGCTCTGGAGGTATGGAGCTCTGGAGGTATGGAGCTATGGAGCCCTGGAGCTCTGGAGGTATGGAGCTATGGAAGTATGGAGCTATGGAGCTATGGAAGTATGGAGCTATGGAGCTATGGAGCTCTGGAAGTATGGAGCTATGGAGCTCTGGAGGTATGGAGCTATGGAGCCCTGGAGCCCTGGAGCTATGGAGCCCTGGAGCTATGGAGCTATGGAGCCCTGGAGCTATGGAGCTATGGAGCCCTGGAGCTATGGAGCTATGGAGCTCTGGTGCTATGGAGCTATGGAGCTCTGGTGCTATGGAGCTATGGAGCTCTGGTGCTATGGAGCTATGGAGCTCTGGTGCTATGGAGCTATGGAGCTCTGGAAGTATGGAGCTATGGAGCTCTGGAGGTATGGAGCTATGGAGCTCTGGAGGTATGGAGCTATGGAGCCCTGGAGCTATGGAGCCCTGGAGCTATGGAAGTATGGAGCTCTGGTGCTATGGAGCTATGGAGCTCTGGTGCTATGGAGCTATGGAGCTCTGGAGCTATGGAGCTCTGGAGGTATGGAGCTATGGAGCTCTGGAGGTATGGAGCTATGGAGCTATGGAAGTATGGAGCTCTGGTGCTATGGAGCTCTGGAGCTATGGAGCTTTGGAGGTATGGAGCTATGGAGCTCTGGAGGTATGGAGCTATGGAGCTATGGAAGTATGGAGCTCTGGTGCTATGGAGCTATGGAGCTCTGGTGCTATGGAGCTATGGAGCTCTGGTGCTATGGAGCTATGGAGCTATGGAGCTCTGGAAGTATGGAGCTCTGGTGCTATGGAGCTATGGAGCTCTGGTGCTATGGAGCTATGGAGCTCTGGTGCTATGGAGCTATGGAGCTCTGGTGCTATGGAGCTATGGTGCTATGGAGCTCTGGTGCTATGGAGCTATGGAGCTCTGGTGCTATGGAGCTATGGAGCTCTGGAGGTATGGAGCTCTGGAGGTATGGAGCTCTGGAGGTATGGAGCTTTGGAGCCCTGGAGCTCTGGAGGTATGGAGCTATGGTGCTATGGAGCTCTGAAGCCATGGAGCTCTGGTGCTATGGAGCTATGGAGCTCTGGTGCTATGGAGCTATGGAGGTATGGAGCTATGGAGCCCTGGAGCTCTGGAGGTATGGAGCTATGGTGCTATGGAGCTCTGAAGCCATGGAGCTCTGGTGCTATGGAGCTCTGGAGCTCTGGAGGTATGGAGCTCTGGAGGTATGGAGCTATGGAGCCCTGGAGCTCTGGAGGTATGGAGCTATGGTGCTATGGAGCTCTGAAGCCATGGAGCTCTGGTGCTATGGAGCTCTGGAGCTCTGGAGGTATGGAGCTCTGGAGGTATGGAGCTCTGGAGGTATGGAGCTATGGAGCCCTGGAGCTCTGGAGGTATGGAGCTATGGTGCTATGGAGCTCTGAAGCCATGGAGCTCTGGTGCTATGGAGCTCTGGAGGTATGGAGCTCTGGAGGTATGGAGCTCTGGAGGTATGGAGCTATGGAGCCCTGGAGCTCTGGAGGTATGGAGCTATGGTGCTATGGAGCTCTGAAGCCATGGAGCTCTGGTGCTATGGAGCTATGGAGCTCTGGTGCTATGGAGCTATGGAGGTATGGAGCCACCAGCCAGCACCCTCCGTGGCTGGATCAATGGAAGTGTTTTAGGTACCAGGCAGCCAAAGGGCCGAGGCCTCACGCTCGACCACGCCGGCGCAGAGTTCCAGCCGCTCGGATAAGCTCTGTCACTCACCCGCCGCGCAGCCACCGGTAACGGGGAAATGTCGCCGCCTTGTGGACACGCCGTTGTAAATGAATGGGCTTTCGCACTTAGTGCAATTTTCGCCAACTCTCTGACTTAGAGCTATGGAAGTATGGAGCTATGGAGCCACCAGCCACCCAGGCTGGAGCTCTGGAGCTCTGGAGGTATGGAGCTCTGGTGCTATGGAAGTATGGAGCTCTGGTGCTATGGAAGTATGGAGCTATGGAGGTATGGAAGTATGGAGCTATGGAAGTATGGAGCTATGGAGCTCTGGAAGTATGGAGCTATGGAGCTCTGGAGGTATGGAGCCCTGGAGCTATGGAGCCCTGGAGCTATGGAAGTATGGAGCTCTGGTGCTATGGAGCTATGGAGCTCTGGTGCTATGGAGCTATGGAGCTATGGAGCTCTGGAGCTATGGAGCTCTGGAGGTATGGAGCTATGGAGCTATGGAGCTCTGGAGGTATGGAGCTATGGAGCTATGGAAGTATGGAGCTCTGGTGCTATGGAGCTATGGAGCTCTGGTGCTATGGAGCTATGGAGCTCTGGTGCTATGGAGCTATGGAGCTATGGAGCTCTGGAAGTATGGAGCTCTGGTGCTATGGAGCTATGGAGCTCTGGTGCTATGGAGCTATGGAGCTCTGGTGCTATGGAGCTCTGGTGCTATGGAGCTCTGGTGCTATGGAGCTATGGAGCTCTGGTGCTATGGAGCTCTGGAGGTATGGAGCTCTGGAGGTATGGAGCTCTGGAGGTATGGAGCTATGGAGCCCTGGAGCTCTGGAGGTATGGAGCTATGGTGCTATGGAGCTCTGAAGCCATGGAGCTCTGGTGCTATGGAGCTATGGAGCTCTGGTGCTATGGAGCTATGGAGCTATGGAGCTCTGGAAGTATGGAGCTCTGGTGCTATGGAGCTATGGAGCTCTGGTGCTATGGAGCTATGGAGCTCTGGTGCTATGGAGCTATGGAGCTCTGGTGCTATGGAGCTCTGGTGCTATGGAGCTCTGGTGCTATGGAGCTATGGAGCTCTGGTGCTATGGAGCTATGGAGCTCTGGAGGTATGGAGCTCTGGAGGTACTGAGCTCTGGAGGTATGGAGCTATGGAGCCCTGGAGCTCTGGAGGTATGGAGCTATGGTGCTATGGAGCTCTGAAGCCATGGAGCTCTGGTGCTATGGAGCTCTGGAGCTCTGGAGGTATGGAGCTCTGGAGGTATGGAGCTATGGAGCCCTGGAGCTCTGGAGGTATGGAGCTATGGTGCTATGGAGCTCTGAAGCCATGGAGCTCTGGTGCTATGGAGCTCTGGAGGTATGGAGCTCTGGAGGTATGGAGCTCTGGAGGTATGGAGCTATGGAGCCCTGGAGCTCTGGAGGTATGGAGCTATGGTGCTATGGAGCTCTGAAGCCATGGAGCTCTGGTGCTATGGAGCTCTGGAGGTATGGAGCTCTGGAGGTATGGAGCTCTGGAGGTATGGAGCTATGGAGCCCTGGAGCTCTGGAGGTATGGAGCTATGGTGCTATGGAGCTCTGAAGCCATGGAGCTCTGGTGCTATGGAGCTATGGAGCTCTGGTGCTATGGAGCTATGGAGGTATGGAGCCACCAGCCAGCACCCTCCGTGGCTGGATCAATGGAAGTGTTTTAGGTACCAGGCAGCCAAAGGGCCGAGGCCTCACGCTCGACCACGCCGGCGCAGAGTTCCAGCCGCTCGGATAAGCTCTGTCACTCACCCGCCGCGCAGCCACCGGTAACGGGGAAATGTCGCCGCCTGGCGGACACGCCGTTGTAAATAAATGGGCTTTCGCACTTAGTGCAATTTTCGCCAACTCTCTGACTTAGAGCTATGGAAGTATGGAGCTATGGAGCCACCAGCCACCCAGGCTGGAGCTATGGAGCTCTGGAGGTATGGAGCTCAGGTGCTATGGAAGTATGGAGCTATGGAGCTATGGAAGTATGGAGCTATGGAGCTATGGAGCTCTGGAAGTATGGAGCTATGGAGCTCTGGAGGTATGGAGCTATGGAGCCCTGGAGCCCTGGAGCTATGGAGCTCTGGTGCTATGGAGGTATGGAGCTCTGGAGGTATGGAGCTCTGGAGGTATGGAGCTATGGAGCTATGGAGCCCTGGAGCTATGGAGCTATGGAGCCCTGGAGCTATGGAGCTATGGAGCTCTGGTGCTATGGAGCTATGGAGCTCTGGTGCTATGGAGCTATGGAGCTCTGGTGCTATGGAGCTATGGAGCTCTGGTGCTATGGAGCTATGGAGCTCTGGAAGTATGGAGCTATGGAGCTCTGGAGGTATGGAGCTATGGAGCCCTGGAGCTATGGAGCCCTGGAGCTATGGAAGTATGGAGCTCTGGTGCTATGGAGCTATGGAGCTCTGGTGCTATGGAGCTATGGAGCTCTGGAGCTATGGAGCTCTGGAAGTATGGAGCTATGGAGCTCTGGTGCTATGGAGCTATGGAGCTCTGGTGCTATGGAGCTATGGAGCTCTGGAAGTATGGAGCTCTGGTGCTATGGAGCTATGGAGCTCTGGTGCTATGGAGCTATGGAGCTCTGGTGCTATGGAGCTCTGGTGCTATGGAGCTCTGGTGCTATGGAGCTATGGAGCTCTGGTGCTATGGAGCTCTGGAGGTATGGAGCTCTGGAGGTATGGAGCTATGGAGCCCTGGAGCTCTGGAGGTATGGAGCTATGGTGCTATGGAGCTCTGAAGCCATGGAGCTCTGGTGCTATGGAGCTATGGAGCTCTGGTGCTATGGAGCTATGGAGCTATGGAGCTCTGGAAGTATGGAGCTCTGGTGCTATGGAGCTATGGAGCTCTGGTGCTATGGAGCTATGGAGCTCTGGTGCTATGGAGCTATGGAGCTCTGGTGCTATGGAGCTCTGGTGCTATGGAGCTCTGGTGCTATGGAGCTATGGAGCTCTGGTGCTATGGAGCTATGGAGCTCTGGAGGTATGGAGCTCTGGAGGTATGGAGCTCTGGAGGTATGGAGCTATGGAGCCCTGGAGCTCTGGAGGTATGGAGCTATGGTGCTATGGAGCTCTGAAGCCATGGAGCTCTGGTGCTATGGAGCTCTGGAGCTCTGGAGGTATGGAGCTCTGGAGGTATGGAGCTATGGAGCCCTGGAGCTCTGGAGGTATGGAGCTATGGTGCTATGGAGCTCTGAAGCCATGGAGCTCTGGTGCTATGGAGCTCTGGAGCTCTGGAGGTATGGAGCTCTGGAGGTATGGAGCTATGGAGCCCTGGAGCTCTGGAGGTATGGAGCTATGGTGCTATGGAGCTCTGAAGCCATGGAGCTCTGGTGCTATGGAGCTCTGGAGGTATGGAGCTCTGGAGGTATGGAGCTCTGGAGGTATGGAGCTATGGAGCCCTGGAGCTCTGGAGGTATGGAGCTATGGTGCTATGGAGCTCTGAAGCCATGGAGCTCTGGTGCTATGGAGCTCTGGAGGTATGGAGCTCTGGAGGTATGGAGCTCTGGAGGTATGGAGCTATGGAGCCCTGGAGCTCTGGAGGTATGGAGCTATGGTGCTATGGAGCTCTGAAGCCATGGAGCTCTGGTGCTATGGAGCTATGGAGCTCTGGTGCTATGGAGCTATGGAGGTATGGAGCCACCAGCCAGCACCCTCCGTGGCTGGATCAATGGAAGTGTTTTAGGTACCAGGCAGCCAAAGGGCCGAGGCCTCACGCTCGACCACGCCGGCGCAGAGTTCCAGCCGCTCGGATAAGCTCTGTCACTCACCCGCCGCGCAGCCACCGGTAACGGGGAAATGTCGCCGCCTGGCGGACACGCCGTTGTAAATGAATGGGCTTTCGCACTTAGTGCAATTTTCGCCAACTCTCTGACTTAGAGCTATGGAAGTATGGAGCTATGGAGCCACCAGCCACCCAGGCTGGAGCTATGGAGCTCTGGAGGTATGGAGCTCAGGTGCTATGGAAGTATGGAGCTATGGAGCTATGGAAGTATGGAGCTATGGAGCTATGGAGCTCTGGAAGTATGGAGCTATGGAGCTCTGGAGGTATGGAGCTATGGAGCCCTGGAGCCCTGGAGCTATGGAGCTCTGGTGCTATGGAGGTATGGAGCTCTGGAGGTATGGAGCTCTGGAGGTATGGAGCTATGGAGCTATGGAGCCCTGGAGCTATGGAGCTATGGAGCCCTGGAGCTATGGAGCCCTGGAGCTATGGAGCTATGGAGCTCTGGTGCTATGGAGCTATGGAGCTCTGGTGCTATGGAGCTATGGAGCTCTGGTGCTATGGAGCTATGGAGCTCTGGTGCTATGGAGCTATGGAGCTCTGGAAGTATGGAGCTATGGAGCTCTGGAGGTATGGAGCTATGGAGCCCTGGAGCTATGGAGCCCTGGAGCTATGGAAGTATGGAGCTCTGGTGCTATGGAGCTATGGAGCTCTGGTGCTATGGAGCTATGGAGCTCTGGAGCTATGGAGCTCTGGAGGTATGGAGCTATGGAGCTATGGAGCTCTGGAGGTATGGAGCTATGGAGCTATGGAAGTATGGAGCTCTGGTGCTATGGAGCTATGGAGCTCTGGTGCTATGGAGCTATGGAGCTCTGGTGCTATGGAGCTCTGGAGCTCTGGAAGTATGGAGCTCTGGTGCTATGGAGCTATGGAGCTCTGGTGCTATGGAGCTATGGAGCTCTGGTGCTATGGAGCTATGGAGCTCTGGTGCTATGGAGCTCTGGTGCTATGGAGCTCTGGTGCTATGGAGCTATGGAGCTCTGGTGCTATGGAGCTATGGAGCTCTGGAGGTATGGAGCTCTGGAGGTATGGAGCTTTGGAGCCCTGGAGCTCTGGAGGTATGGAGCTATGGTGCTATGGAGCTCTGAAGCCATGGAGCTCTGGTGCTATGGAGCTCTGGAGCTCTGGAGGTATGGAGCTCTGGAGGTATGGAGCTATGGAGCCCTGGAGCTCTGGAGGTATGGAGCTATGGTGCTATGGAGCTCTGAAGCCATGGAGCTCTGGTGCTATGGAGCTCTGGAGCTCTGGAGGTATGGAGCTCTGGAGGTATGGAGCTATGGAGCCCTGGAGCTCTGGAGGTATGGAGCTATGGTGCTATGGAGCTCTGAAGCCATGGAGCTCTGGTGCTATGGAGCTCTGGAGCTCTGGAGGTATGGAGCTCTGGAGGTATGGAGCTCTGGAGGTATGGAGCTATGGAGCCCTGGAGCTCTGGAGGTATGGAGCTATGGTGCTATGGAGCTCTGAAGCCATGGAGCTCTGGTGCTATGGAGCTCTGGAGGTATGGAGCTCTGGAGGTATGGAGCTCTGGAGGTATGGAGCTATGGAGCCCTGGAGCTCTGGAGGTATGGAGCTATGGTGCTATGGAGCTCTGAAGCCATGGAGCTCTGGTGCTATGGAGCTCTGGAGGTATGGAGCTCTGGAGGTATGGAGCTCTGGAGGTATGGAGCTATGGAGCCCTGGAGCTCTGGAGGTATGGAGCTATGGTGCTATGGAGCTCTGAAGCCATGGAGCTCTGGTGCTATGGAGCTCTGGAGGTATGGAGCTCTGGAGGTATGGAGCTCTGGAGGTATGGAGCTATGGAGCCCTGGAGCTCTGGAGGTATGGAGCTATGGTGCTATGGAGCTCTGAAGCCATGGAGCTCTGGTGCTATGGAGCTATGGAGCTCTGGTGCTATGGAGCTATGGAGGTATGGAGCCACCAGCCAGCACCCTCCGTGGCTGGATCAATGGAAGTGTTTTAGGTACCAGGCAGCCAAAGGGCCGAGGCCTCACGCTCGACCACGCCGGCGCAGAGTTCCAGCCGCTCGGATAAGCTCTGTCACTCACCCGCCGCGCAGCCACCGGTAACGGGGAAATGTCGCCGCCTTGTGGACACGCCGTTGTAAATGAATGGGCTTTCGCACTTAGTGCAATTTTCGCCAACTCTCTGACTTAGAGCTATGGAAGTATGGAGCTATGGAGCCACCAGCCACCCAGGCTGGAGCTCTGGAGCTCTGGAGGTATGGAGCTCTGGTGCTATGGAAGTATGGAGCTCTGGTGCTATGGAAGTATGGAGCTATGGAGGTATGGAAGTATGGAGCTATGGAAGTATGGAGCTATGGAGCTCTGGAAGTATGGAGCTATGGAGCTCTGGAGGTATGGAGCCCTGGAGCTATGGAGCCCTGGAGCTATGGAAGTATGGAGCTCTGGTGCTATGGAGCTATGGAGCTCTGGTGCTATGGAGCTATGGAGCTATGGAGCTCTGGAGCTCTGGAGCTCTGGAGGTATGCAGCTATGGAGCTATGGAGCTCTGGAGGTATGGAGCTATGGAGCTATGGAAGTATGGAGCTCTGGTGCTATGGAGCTATGGAGCTCTGGTGCTATGGAGCTATGGAGCTCTGGTGCTATGGAGCTATGGAGCTATGGAGCTTTGGAAGTATGGAGCTCTGGTGCTATGGAGCTATGGAGCTCTGGTGCTATGGAGCTATGGAGCTCTGGTGCTATGGAGCTATGGAGCTCTGGTGCTATGGAGCTCTGGTGCTATGGAGCTCTGGTGCTATGGAGCTATGGAGCTCTGGTGCTATGGAGCTATGGAGCTCTGGAGGTATGGAGCTCTGGAGGTATGGAGCTCTGGAGGTATGGAGCTATGGAGCCCTGGAGCTCTGGAGGTATGGAGCTATGGTGCTATGGAGCTCTGAAGCCATGGAGCTCTGGTGCTATGGAGCTCTGGAGCTCTGGAGGTATGGAGCTCTGGAGGTATGGAGCTATGGAGCCCTGGAGCTCTGGAGGTATGGAGCTATGGAGCTCTGAAGCCATGGAGCTCTGGTGCTATGGAGCTCTGGAGCTCTGGAGGTATGGAGCTCTGGAGGTATGGAGCTATGGAGCCCTGGAGCTCTGGAGGTATGGAGCTATGGTGCTATGGAGCTCTGAAGCCATGGAGCTCTGGTGCTATGGAGCTCTGGAGGTATGGAGCTCTGGAGGTATGGAGCTATGGAGGTATGGAGCTATGGAGCCCTGGAGCTCTGGAGGTATGGAGCTATGGTGCTATGGAGCTCTGAAGCCATGGAGCTCTGGTGCTATGGAGCTCTGGAGGTATGGAGCTCTGGAGGTATGGAGCTCTGGAGGTATGGAGCTATGGAGCCCTGGAGCTCTGGAGGTATGGAGCTATGGTGCTATGGAGCTCTGAAGCCATGGAGCTCTGGTGCTATGGAGCTATGGAGCTCTGGTGCTATGGAGCTATGGAGGTATGGAGCCACCAGCCAGCACCCTCCGTGGCTGGATCAATGGAAGTGTTTTAGGTACCAGGCAGCCAAAGGGCCGAGGCCTCACGCTCGACCACGCCGGCGCAGAGTTCCAGCCGCTCGGATAAGCTCTGTCACTCACCCGCCGCGCAGCCACCGGTAACGGGGAAATGTCGCCGCCTGGCGGACACGCCGTTGTAAATGAATGGGCTTTCGCACTTAGTGCAATTTTCGCCAACTCTCTGACTTAGAGCTATGGAAGAATGGAGCTATGGAGGCACCAGCCACCCAGGCTGGAGCTATGGAGCTCTGGAGGTATGGAGCTCAGGTGCTATGGAAGTATGGAGCTATGGAGCTATGGAAGTATGGAGCTATGGAGCTATGGAGCTCTGGAAGTATGGAGCTATGGAGCTCTGGAGGTATGGAGCTATGGAGCCCTGGAGCCCTGGAGCTATGGAGCTCTGGTGCTATGGAGGTATGGAGCTCTGGAGGTATGGAGCTCTGGAGGTATGGAGCTATGGAGCTATGGAGCCCTGGAGCTATGGAGCTATGGAGCCCTGGAGCTATGGAGCTATGGAGCCCTGGAGCTATGGAGCTATGGAGCTCTGGTGCTATGGAGCTATGGAGCTCTGGTGCTATGGAGCTATGGAGCTCTGGTGCTATGGAGCTATGGAGCTCTGGTGCTATGGAGCTATGGAGCTCTGGAAGTATGGAGCTATGGAGCTCTGGAGGTATGGAGCTATGGAGCCCTGGAGCTATGGAGCCCTGGAGCTATGGAAGTATGGAGCTCTGGTGCTATGGAGCTCTGGTGCTATGGAGCTATGGAGCTCTGGAGCTATGGAGCTCTGGAGGTATGGAGCTATGGAGCTATGGAGCTCTGGAGGTATGGAGCTATGGAGCTATGGAAGTATGGAGCTCTGGTGCTATGGAGCTATGGAGCTCTGGTGCTATGGAGCTATGGAGCTCTGGTGCTATGGAGCTATGGAGCTATGGAGCTCTGGAAGTATGGAGCTCTGGTGCTATGGAGCTATGGAGCTCTGGTGCTATGGAGCTATGGAGCTCTGGTGCTATGGAGCTATGGAGCTCTGGTGCTATGGAGCTCTGGTGCTATGGAGCTCTGGTGCTATGGAGCTATGGAGCTCTGGTGCTATGGAGCTATGGAGCTCTGGAGGTATGGAGCTCTGGAGGTATGGAGCTCTGGAGGTATGGAGCTTTGGAGCCCTGGAGCTCTGGAGGTATGGAGCTATGGTGCTATGGAGCTCTGAAGCCATGGAACTCTGGTGCTATGGAGCTCTGGAGGTATGGAGCTCTGGAGGTATGGAGCTTTGGAGCCCTGGAGCTCTGGAGGTATGGAGCTATGGTGCTATGGAGCTCTGAAGCCATGGAGCTCTGGTGCTATGGAGCTCTGGAGGTATGGAGCTCTGGAGGTATGGAGCTATGGAGCCCTGGAGCTCTGGAGGTATGGAGCTATGGTGCTATGGAGCTCTGAAGCCATGGAGCTCTGGTGCTATGGAGCTCTGGAGCTCTGGAGGTATGGAGCTCTGGAGGTATGGAGCTCTGGTGCTATGGAGCTATGGAGCTCTGGTGCTATGGAGCTATGGAGCTATGGAGCTCTGGAAGTATGGAGCTCTGGTGCTATGGAGCTATGGAGCTCTGGTGCTATGGAGCTATGGAGCTCTGGTGCTATGGAGCTATGGAGCTCTGGTGCTATGGTGCTATGGAGCTCTGAAGCCATGGAGCTCTGGTGCTATGGAGCTCTGGAGCTCTGGAGGTATGGAGCTCTGGAGGTATGGAGCTCTGGAGGTATGGAGCTATGGAGCCCTGGAGCTCTGGAGGTATGGAGCTATGGTGCTATGGAGCTCTGAAGCCATGGAGCTCTGGTGCTATGGAGCTCTGGAGGTATGGAGCTCTGGAGGTATGGAGCTCTGGAGGTATGGAGCTATGGAGCCCTGGAGCTCTGGAGGTATGGAGCTATGGTGCTATGGAGCTCTGAAGCCATGGAGCTCTGGTGCTATGGAGCTATGGAGCTCTGGTGCTATGGAGCTATGGAGGTATGGAGCCACCAGCCAGCACCCTCCGTGGCTGGATCAATGGAAGTGTTTTAGGTACCAGGCAGCCAAAGGGCCGAGGCCTCACGCTCGACCACGCCGGCGCAGAGTTCCAGCCGCTCGGATAAGCTCTGTCACTCACCCGCCGCGCAGCCACCGGTAACGGGGAAATGTCGCCGCCTTGTGGACACGCCGTTGTAAATGAATGGGCTTTCGCACTTAGTGCAATTTTCGCCAACTCTCTGACTTAGAGCTATGGAAGTATGGAGCTATGGAGCCACCAGCCACCCAGGCTGGAGCTCTGGAGCTCTGGAGGTATGGAGCTCTGGTGCTATGGAAGTATGGAGCTCTGGTGCTATGGAAGTATGGAGCTATGGAGGTATGGAAGTATGGAGCTATGGAAGTATGGAGCTATGGAGCTCTGGAAGTATGGAGCTATGGAGCTCTGGAGGTATGGAGCCCTGGAGCTATGGAGCCCTGGAGCTATGGAAGTATGGAGCTCTGGTGCTATGGAGCTATGGAGCTCTGGTGCTATGGAGCTATGGAGCTATGGAGCTCTGGAGCTATGGAGCTCTGGAGGTATGGAGCTATGGAGCTATGGAGCTCTGGAGGTATGGAGCTATGGAGCTATGGAAGTATGGAGCTCTGGTGCTATGGAGCTATGGAGCTCTGGTGCTATGGAGCTATGGAGCTCTGGTGCTATGGAGCTATGGAGCTCTGGAAGTATGGAGCTCTGGTGCTATGGAGCTATGGAGCTCTGGTGCTATGGAGCTATGGAGCTCTGGTGCTATGGAGCTCTGGTGCTATGGAGCTCTGGTGCTATGGAGCTATGGAGCTCTGGTGCTATGGAGCTCTGGAGGTATGGAGCTCTGGAGGTATGGTGCTCTGGAGGTATGGAGCTATGGAGCCCTGGAGCTCTGGAGGTATGGAGCTATGGTGCTATGGAGCTCTGAAGCCATGGAGCTCTGGTGCTATGGAGCTATGGAGCTCTGGTGCTATGGAGCTATGGAGCTATGGAGCTCTGGAAGTATGGAGCTCTGGTGCTATGGAGCTATGGAGCTCTGGTGCTATGGAGCTATGGAGCTCTGGTGCTATGGAGCTATGGAGCTCTGGTGCTATGGAGCTCTGGTGCTATGGAGCTCTGGTGCTATGGAGCTCTGGAGGTATGGAGCTCTGGAGGTATGGAGCTCTGGAGGTATGGAGCTATGGAGCCCTGGAGCTCTGGAGGTATGGAGCTATGGTGCTATGGAGCTCTGAAGCCATGGAGCTCTGGTGCTATGGAGCTATGGAGCTCTGGTGCTATGGAGCTATGGAGGTATGGAGCCACCAGCCAGCACCCTCCGTGGCTGGATCAATGGAAGTGTTTTAGGTACCAGGCAGCCAAAGGGCCGAGGCCTCACGCTCCACCACGCCGGCGCAGAGTTCCAGCAGCTCGGATAAGCTCTGTCACTCACCCGCCGCGCAGCCACCGGTAACGGGGAAATGTCGCCGCCTTGTGGACACGCCGTTGTAAATGAATGGGCTTTCGCACTTAGTGCAATTTTCGCCAACTCTCTGACTTAGAGCTATGGAAGTATGGAGCTATGGAGCCACCAGCCACCCAGGCTGGAGCTCTGGAGCTCTGGAGGTATGGAGCTCTGGTGCTATGGAAGTATGGAGCTCTGGTGCTATGGAAGTATGGAGCTATGGAGGTATGGAAGTATGGAGCTATGGAAGTATGGAGCTATGGAGCTCTGGAAGTATGGAGCTATGGAGCTCTGGAGGTATGGAGCCCTGGAGCTATGGAGCCCTGGAGCTATGGAAGTATGGAGCTCTGGTGCTATGGAGCTATGGAGCTCTGGTGCTATGGAGCTATGGAGCTATGGAGCTCTGGAGCTATGGAGCTCTGGAGGTATGCAGCTATGGAGCTATGGAGCTCTGGAGGTATGGAGCTATGGAGCTATGGAAGTATGGAGCTCTGGTGCTATGGAGCTATGGAGCTCTGGTGCTATGGAGCTATGGAGCTCTGGTGCTATGGAGCTATGGAGCTATGGAGCTCTGGAAGTATGGAGCTCTGGTGCTATGGAGCTATGGAGCTCTGGTGCTATGGAGCTATGGAGCTCTGGTGCTATGGAGCTATGGAGCTCTGGTGCTATGGAGCTCTGGTGCTATGGAGCTCTGGTGCTATGGAGCTATGGAGCTCTGGTGCTATGGAGCTATGGAGCTCTGGAGGTATGGAGCTCTGGAGGTATGGAGCTCTGGAGGTATGGAGCTATGGAGCCCTGGAGCTCTGGAGGTATGGAGCTATGGTGCTATGGAGCTCTGAAGCCATGGAGCTCTGGTGCTATGGAGCTCTGGAGCTCTGGAGGTATGGAGCTCTGGAGGTATGGAGCTATGGAGCCCTGGAGCTCTGGAGGTATGGAGCTATGGAGCTCTGAAGCCATGGAGCTCTGGTGCTATGGAGCTCTGGAGCTCTGGAGCTCTGGAGGTATGGAGCTCTGGAGGTATGGAGCTCTGGAGGTATGGAGCTATGGAGCCCTGGAGCTCTGGAGGTATGGAGCTATGGTGCTATGGAGCTCTGAAGCCATGGAGCTCTGGTGCTATGGAGCTCTGGAGGTATGGAGCTCTGGAGGTATGGAGCTCTGGAGGTATGGAGCTATGGAGCCCTGGAGCTCTGGAGGTATGGAGGTATGGTGCTATGGAGCTCTGAAGCCATGGAGCTCTGGTGCTATGGAGCTCTGGAGGTATGGAGCTCTGGAGGTATGGAGCTCTGGAGGTATGGAGCTATGGAGCCCTGGAGCTCTGGAGGTATGGAGCTATGGTGCTATGGAGCTCTGAAGCCATGGAGCTCTGGTGCTATGGAGCTATGGAGCTCTGGTGCTATGGAGCTATGGAGGTATGGAGCCACCAGCCAGCACCCTCCGTGGCTGGATCAATGGAAGTGTTTTAGGTACCAGGCAGCCAAAGGGCCGAGGCCTCACGCTCGACCACGCCGGCGCAGAGTTCCAGCCGCTCGGATAAGCTCTGTCACTCACCCGCCGCGCAGCCACCGGTAACGGGGAAATGTCGCCGCCTGGCGGACACGCCGTTGTAAATGAATGGGCTTTCGCACTTCGTGCAATTTTCGCCAACTCTCTGACTTAGAGCTATGGAAGTATGGAGCTATGGAGCCACCAGCCACCCAGGCTGGAGCTATGGAGCTCTGGAGGTATGGAGCTCAGGTGCTATGGAAGTATGGAGCTATGGAGCTATGGAAGTATGGAGCTATGGAGCTATGGAGCTCTGGAAGTATGGAGCTATGGAGCTCTGGAGCTATGGAGCCCTGGAGCCCTGGAGCTATGGAGCTCTGGTGCTATGGAGGTATGGAGCTCTGGAGGTATGGAGCTCTGGAGGTATGGAGCTATGGAGCTATGGAGCCCTGGAGCTATGGAGCTATGGAGCCCTGGAGCTATGGAGCTATGGAGCTCTGGTGCTATGGAGCTATGGAGCTCTGGTGCTATGGAGCTATGGAGCTCTGGTGCTATGGAGCTATGGAGCTCTGGAGCTCTGGTGCTATGGAGCTATGGAGCTCTGGAAGTATGGAGCTATGGAGCTCTGGAGGTATGGAGCTATGGAGCCCTGGAGCTATGGAGCCCTGGAGCTATGGAAGTATGGAGCTCTGGTGCTATGGAGCTATGGAGCTCTGGTGCTATGGAGCTATGGAGCTCTGGAGCTATGGAGCTCTGGAGGTATGGAGCTATGGAGCTATGGAGCTCTGGAGGTATGGAGCTATGGAGCTATGGAAGTATGGAGCTCTGGTGCTATGGAGCTATGGAGCTCTGGTGCTATGGAGCTATGGAGCTCTGGTGCTATGGAGCTATGGAGCTATGGAGCTCTGGAAGTATGGAGCTCTGGTGCTATGGAGCTATGGAGCTCTGGTGCTATGGAGCTATGGAGCTCTGGTGCTATGGAGCTATGGAGCTCTGGTGCTATGGAGCTCTGGTGCTATGGAGCTCTGGTGCTATGGAGCTATGGAGCTCTGGTGCTATGGAGCTATGGAGCTCTGGAGGTATGGAGCTCTGGAGGTATGGAGCTCTGGAGGTATGGAGCTTTGGAGCCCTGGAGCTCTGGAGGTATGGAGCTATGGTGCTATGGAGCTCTGAAGCCATGGAACTCTGGTGCTATGGAGCTCTGGAGGTATGGAGCTCTGGAGGTATGGAGCTTTGGAGCCCTGGAGCTCTGGAGGTATGGAGCTATGGTGCTATGGAGCTCTGAAGCCATGGAGCTCTGGTGCTATGGAGCTCTGGAGGTATGGAGCTCTGGAGGTATGGAGCTATGGAGCCCTGGAGCTCTGGAGGTATGGAGCTATGGTGCTATGGAGCTCTGAAGCCATGGAGCTCTGGTGCTATGGAGCTCTGGAGCTCTGGAGGTATGGAGCTCTGGAGGTATGGAGCTCTGGTGCTATGGAGCTATGGAGCTCTGGTGCTATGGAGCTATGGAGCTATGGAGCTCTGGAAGTATGGAGCTCTGGTGCTATGGAGCTATGGAGCTCTGGTGCTATGGAGCTATGGAGCTCTGGTGCTATGGAGCTATGGAGCTCTGGTGCTATGGTGCTATGGAGCTCTGAAGCCATGGAGCTCTGGTGCTATGGAGCTCTGGAGCTCTGGAGGTATGGAGCTCTGGAGGTATGGAGCTCTGGAGGTATGGAGCTATGGAGCCCTGGAGCTCTGGAGGTATGGAGCTATGGTGCTATGGAGCTCTGAAGCCATGGAGCTCTGGTGCTATGGAGCTCTGGAGGTATGGAGCTCTGGAGGTATGGAGCTCTGGAGGTATGGAGCTATGGAGCCCTGGAGCTCTGGAGGTATGGAGCTATGGTGCTATGGAGCTCTGAAGCCATGGAGCTCTGGTGCTATGGAGCTATGGAGCTCTGGTGCTATGGAGCTATGGAGGTATGGAGCCACCAGCCAGCACCCTCCGTGGCTGGATCAATGGAAGTGTTTTAGGTACCAGGCAGCCAAAGGGCCGAGGCCTCACGCTCGACCACGCCGGCGCAGAGTTCCAGCCGCTCGGATAAGCTCTGTCACTCACCCGCCGCGCAGCCACCGGTAACGGGGAAATGTCGCCGCCTTGTTGACACGCCGTTGTAAATGAATGGGCTTTCGCACTTAGTGCAATTTTCGCCAACTCTCTGACTTAGAGCTATGGAAGTATGGAGCTATGGAGCCACCAGCCACCCAGGCTGGAGCTCTGGAGCTCTGGAGGTATGGAGCTCTGGTGCTATGGAAGTATGGAGCTCTGGTGCTATGGAAGTATGGAGCTATGGAGGTATGGAAGTATGGAGCTATGGAAGTATGGAGCTATGGAGCTCTGGAAGTATGGAGCTATGGAGCTCTGGAGGTATGGAGCCCTGGAGCTATGGAGCCCTGGAGCTATGGAAGTATGGAGCTCTGGTGCTATGGAGCTATGGAGCTCTGGTGCTATGGAGCTATGGAGCTATGGAGCTCTGGAGCTATGGAGCTCTGGAGGTATGGAGCTATGGAGCTATGGAGCTCTGGAGGTATGGAGCTATGGAGCTATGGAAGTATGGAGCTCTGGTGCTATGGAGCTATGGAGCTCTGGTGCTATGGAGCTATGGAGCTCTGGTGCTATGGAGCTATGGAGCTCTGGAAGTATGGAGCTCTGGTGCTATGGAGCTATGGAGCTCTGGTGCTATGGAGCTATGGAGCTCTGGTGCTATGGAGCTCTGGTGCTATGGAGCTCTGGTGCTATGGAGCTATGGAGCTCTGGTGCTATGGAGCTCTGGAGGTATGGAGCTCTGGAGGTATGGTGCTCTGGAGGTATGGAGCTATGGAGCCCTGGAGCTCTGGAGGTATGGAGCTATGGTGCTATGGAGCTCTGAAGCCATGGAGCTCTGGTGCTATGGAGCTATGGAGCTCTGGTGCTATGGAGCTATGGAGCTATGGAGCTCTGGAAGTATGGAGCTCTGGTGCTATGGAGCTATGGAGCTCTGGTGCTATGGAGCTATGGAGCTCTGGTGCTATGGAGCTATGGAGCTCTGGAGGTATGGAGCTATGGTGCTATGGAGCTCTGAAGCCATGGAGCTCTGGTGCTATGGAGCTCTGGAGGTATGGAGCTCTGGAGGTATGGAGCTCTGGAGGTATGGAGCTATGGAGCCCTGGAGCTCTGGAGGTATGGAGCTATGGTGCTATGGAGCTCTGAAGCCATGGAGCTCTGGTGCTATGGAGCTCTGGAGGTATGGAGCTCTGGAGGTATGGAGCTCTGGAGGTATGGAGCTATGGAGCCCTGGAGCTCTGGAGGTATGGAGCTATGGTGCTATGGAGCTCTGAAGCCATGGAGCTCTGGTGCTATGGAGCTATGGAGCTCTGGTGCTATGGAGCTATGGAGGTATGGAGCCACCAGCCAGCACCCTCCGTGGCTGGATCAATGGAAGTGTTTTAGGTACCAGGCAGCCAAAGGGCCGAGGCCTCACGCTCGACCACGCCGGCGCAGAGTTCCAGCCGCTCGGATAAGCTCTGTCACTCACCCGCCGCGCAGCCACCGGTAACGGGGAAATGTCGCCGCCTTGTGGACACGCCGTTGTAAATGAATGGGCTTTCGCACTTAGTGCAATTTTCGCCAACTCTCTGACTGGAGCTATGGAAGTATGGAGCTATGGAGCCACCAGCCACCCAGGCTGGAGCTATGGAGCTCTGGAGGTATGGAGCTCTGGTGCTATGGAAGTATGGAGCTATGGAGCTATGGAAGTATGGAGCTATGGAGCTATGGAGCTCTGGAAGTATGGAGCTATGGAGCTCTGGAGGTATGGAGCTATGGAGCCCTGGAGCCCTGGAGCTATGGAGCCCTGGAGCTATGGAGCTATGGAGCCCTGGAGCTATGGAGCTATGGAGCCCTGGAGCTATGGAGCTATGGAGCTCTGGTGCTATGGAGCTATGGAGCTCTGGTGCTATGGAGCTATGGAGCTCTGGTGCTATGGAGCTATGGAGCTCTGGTGCTATGGAGCTATGGAGCTCTGGAAGTATGGAGCTATGGAGCTCTGGAGGTATGGAGCTATGGAGCTCTGGAGGTATGGAGCTATGGAGCCCTGGAGCTATGGAGCCCTGGAGCTATGGAAGTATGGAGCTCTGGTGCTATGGAGCTATGGAGCTCTGGTGCTATGGAGCTATGGAGCTCTGGAGCTATGGAGCTCTGGAGGTATGGAGCTATGGAGCTCTGGAGGTATGGAGCTATGGAGCTATGGAAGTATGGAGCTCTGGTGCTTTGGAGCCCTGGAGCTCTGGAGGTATGGAGCTATGGTGCTATGGAGCTCTGAAGCCATGGAGCTCTGGTGCTATGGAGCTATGGAGCTCTGGTGCTATGGAGCTATGGAGGTATGGAGCCACCAGCCAGCACCCTCCGTGGCTGGATCAATGGAAGTGTTTTAGGTACCAGGCAGCCAAAGGGCCGAGGCCTCACGCTCGACCACGCCGGCGCAGAGTTCCAGCCGCTCGGATAAGCTCTGTCACTCACCCGCCGCGCAGCCACCGGTAACGGGGAAATGTCGCCGCCTTGTGGACACGCCGTTGTAAATGAATGGGCTTTCGCACTTAGTGCAATTTTCGCCAACTCTCTGACTTAGAGCTATGGAAGTATGGAGCTATGGAGCCACCAGCCACCCAGGCTGGAGCTCTGGAGCTCTGGAGGTATGGAGCTCTGGTGCTATGGAAGTATGGAGCTCTGGTGCTATGGAAGTATGGAGCTATGGAGGTATGGAAGTATGGAGCTATGGAAGTATGGAGCTATGGAGCTCTGGAAGTATGGAGCTATGGAGCTCTGGAGGTATGGAGCCCTGGAGCTATGGAGCCCTGGAGCTATGGAAGTATGGAGCTCTGGTGCTATGGAGCTATGGAGCTCTGGTGCTATGGAGCTATGGAGCTATGGAGCTCTGGAGCTATGGAGCTCTGGAGGTATGGAGCTATGGAGCTATGGAGCTCTGGAGGTATGGAGCTATGGAGCTATGGAAGTATGGAGCTCTGGTGCTATGGAGCTATGGAGCTCTGGTGCTATGGAGCTATGGAGCTCTGGTGCTATGGAGCTATGGAGCTCTGGAAGTATGGAGCTCTGGTGCTATGGAGCTATGGAGCTCTGGTGCTATGGAGCTATGGAGCTCTGGTGCTATGGAGCTCTGGTGCTATGGAGCTCTGGTGCTATGGAGCTATGGAGCTCTGGTGCTATGGAGCTCTGGAGGTATGGAGCTCTGGAGGTATGGTGCTCTGGAGGTATGGAGCTATGGAGCCCTGGAGCTCTGGAGGTATGGAGCTATGGTGCTATGGAGCTCTGAAGCCATGGAGCTCTGGTGCTATGGAGCTATGGAGCTCTGGTGCTATGGAGCTATGGAGCTATGGAGCTCTGGAAGTATGGAGCTCTGGTGCTATGGAGCTATGGAGCTCTGGTGCTATGGAGCTATGGAGCTCTGGTGCTATGGAGCTATGGAGCTCTGGTGCTATGGAGCTCTGGTGCTATGGAGCTCTGGTGCTATGGAGCTCTGGAGGTATGGAGCTCTGGAGGTATGGAGCTCTGGAGGTATGGAGCTATGGAGCCCTGGAGCTCTGGAGGTATGGAGCTATGGTGCTATGGAGCTCTGAAGCCATGGAGCTCTGGTGCTATGGAGCTATGGAGCTCTGGTGCTATGGAGCTATGGAGCTATGGAGCCACCAGCCAGCACCCTCCGTGGCTGGATCAATGGAAGTGTTTTAGGTACCAGGCAGCCAAAGGGCCGAGGCCTCACGCTCGACCACGCCGGCGCAGAGTTCCAGCAGCTCGGATAAGCTCTGTCACTCACCCGCCGCGCAGCCACCGGTAACGGGGAAATGTCGCCGCCTTGTGGACACGCCGTTGTAAATGAATGGGCTTTCGCACTTAGTGCAATTTTCGCCAACTCTCTGACTTAGAGCTATGGAAGTATGGAGCTATGGAGCCACCAGCCACCCAGGCTGGAGCTCTGGAGCTCTGGAGGTATGGAGCTCTGGTGCTATGGAAGTATGGAGCTCTGGTGCTATGGAAGTATGGAGCTATGGAGGTATGGAAGTATGGAGCTATGGAAGTATGGAGCTATGGAGCTCTGGAAGTATGGAGCTATGGAGCTCTGGAGGTATGGAGCCCTGGAGCTATGGAGCCCTGGAGCTATGGAAGTATGGAGCTCTGGTGCTATGGAGCTATGGAGCTCTGGTGCTATGGAGCTATGGAGCTATGGAGCTCTGGAGCTATGGAGCTCTGGAGGTATGCAGCTATGGAGCTATGGAGCTCTGGAGGTATGGAGCTATGGAGCTATGGAAGTATGGAGCTCTGGTGCTATGGAGCTATGGAGCTCTGGTGCTATGGAGCTATGGAGCTCTGGTGCTATGGAGCTATGGAGCTATGGAGCTCTGGAAGTATGGAGCTCTGGTGCTATGGAGCTATGGAGCTCTGGTGCTATGGAGCTATGGAGCTCTGGTGCTATGGAGCTATGGAGCTCTGGTGCTATGGAGCTCTGGTGCTATGGAGCTCTGGTGCTATGGAGCTATGGAGCTCTGGTGCTATGGAGCTATGGAGCTCTGGAGGTATGGAGCTCTGGAGGTATGGAGCTCTGGAGGTATGGAGCTATGGAGCCCTGGAGCTCTGGAGGTATGGAGCTATGGTGCTATGGAGCTCTGAAGCCATGGAGCTCTGGTGCTATGGAGCTCTGGAGCTCTGGAGGTATGGAGCTCTGGAGGTATGGAGCTATGGAGCCCTGGAGCTCTGGAGGTATGGAGCTATGGAGCTCTGAAGCCATGGAGCTCTGGTGCTATGGAGCTCTGGAGCTCTGGAGGTATGGAGCTCTGGAGGTATGGAGCTCTGGAGGTATGGAGCTATGGAGCCCTGGAGCTCTGGAGGTATGGAGCTATGGTGCTATGGAGCTCTGAAGCCATGGAGCTCTGGTGCTATGGAGCTCTGGAGGTATGGAGCTCTGGAGGTATGGAGCTCTGGAGGTATGGAGCTATGGAGCCCTGGAGCTCTGGAGGTATGGAGCTATGGTGCTATGGAGCTCTGAAGCCATGGAGCTCTGGTGCTATGGAGCTCTGGAGGTATGGAGCTCTGGAGGTATGGAGCTCTGGAGGTATGGAGCTATGGAGCCCTGGAGCTCTGGAGGTATGGAGCTATGGTGCTATGGAGCTCTGAAGCCATGGAGCTCTGGTGCTATGGAGCTATGGAGCTCTGGTGCTATGGAGCTATGGAGGTATGGAGCCACCAGCCAGCACCCTCCGTGGCTGGATCAATGGAAGTGTTTTAGGTACCAGGCAGCCAAAGGGCCGAGGCCTCACGCTCGACCACGCCGGCGCAGAGTTCCAGCCGCTCGGATAAGCTCTGTCACTCACCCGCCGCGCAGCCACCGGTAACGGGGAAATGTCGCCGCCTGGCGGACACGCCGTTGTAAATGAATGGGCTTTCGCACTTAGTGCAATTTTCGCCAACTCTCTGACTTAGAGCTATGGAAGTATGGAGCTATGGAGCCACCAGCCACCCAGGCTGGAGCTATGGAGCTCTGGAGGTATGGAGCTCAGGTGCTATGGAAGTATGGAGCTATGGAGCTATGGAAGTATGGAGCTATGGAGCTATGGAGCTCTGGAAGTATGGAGCTATGGAGCTCTGGAGGTATGGAGCTATGGAGCCCTGGAGCCCTGGAGCTATGGAGCTCTGGTGCTATGGAGGTATGGAGCTCTGGAGGTATGGAGCTCTGGAGGTATGGAGCTATGGAGCTATGGAGCCCTGGAGCTATGGAGCTATGGAGCCCTGGAGCTATGGAGCTATGGAGCTCTGGTGCTATGGAGCTATGGAGCTCTGGTGCTATGGAGCTATGGAGCTCTGGTGCTATGGAGCTATGGAGCTCTGGTGCTATGGAGCTATGGAGCTCTGGAAGTATGGAGCTATGGAGCTCTGGAGGTATGGAGCTATGGAGCCCTGGAGCTATGGAGCCCTGGAGCTATGGAAGTATGGAGCTCTGGTGCTATGGAGCTATGGAGCTCTGGTGCTATGGAGCTATGGAGCTCTGGAGCTATGGAGCTCTGGAGGTATGGAGCTATGGAGCCCTGGAGCTCTGGAGGTATGGAGCTATGGTGCTATGGAGCTCTGAAGCCATGGAGCTCTGGTGCTATGGAGCTCTGGAGGTATGGAGCTCTGGAGGTATGGAGCTCTGGAGGTATGGAGCTATGGAGCCCTGGAGCTCTGGAGGTATGGAGCTATGGTGCTATGGAGCTCTGAAGCCATGGAGCTCTGGTGCTATGGAGCTCTGGAGGTATGGAGCTCTGGAGGTATGGAGCTCTGGAGGTATGGAGCTATGGAGCCCTGGAGCTCTGGAGGTATGGAGCTATGGTGCTATGGAGCTCTGAAGCCATGGAGCTCTGGTGCTATGGAGCTATGGAGCTCTGGTGCTATGGAGCTATGGAGGTATGGAGCCACCAGCCAGCACCCTCCGTGGCTGGATCAATGGAAGTGTTTTAGGTACCAGGCAGCCAAAGGGCCGAGGCCTCACGCTCGACCACGCCGGCGCAGAGTTCCAGCCGCTCGGATAAGCTCTGTCACTCACCCGCCGCGCAGCCACCGGTAACGGGGAAATGTCGCCGCCTTGTGGACACGCCGTTGTAAATGAATGGGCTTTCGCACTTAGTGCAATTTTCGCCAACTCTCTGACTGGAGCTATGGAAGTATGGAGCTATGGAGCCACCAGCCACCCAGGCTGGAGCTATGGAGCTCTGGAGGTATGGAGCTCTGGTGCTATGGAAGTATGGAGCTATGGAGCTATGGAAGTATGGAGCTATGGAGCTATGGAGCTCTGGAAGTATGGAGCTATGGAGCTCTGGAGGTATGGAGCTATGGAGCCCTGGAGCCCTGGAGCTATGGAGCCCTGGAGCTATGGAGCTATGGAGCCCTGGAGCTATGGAGCTATGGAGCCCTGGAGCTATGGAGCTATGGAGCTCTGGTGCTATGGAGCTATGGAGCTCTGGTGCTATGGAGCTATGGAGCTCTGGTGCTATGGAGCTATGGAGCTCTGGTGCTATGGAGCTATGGAGCTCTGGAAGTATGGAGCTATGGAGCTCTGGAGGTATGGAGCTATGGAGCCCTGGAGCTATGGAGCCCTGGAGCTATGGAAGTATGGAGCTCTGGTGCTATGGAGCTCTGGTGCTATGGAGCTATGGAGCTCTGGAGCTATGGAGCTCTGGAGGTATGGAGCTATGGAGCTATGGAGCTCTGGAGGTATGGAGCTATGGAGCTATGGAAGTATGGAGCTCTGGTGCTATGGAGCTATGGAGCTCTGGTGCTATGGAGCTATGGAGCTCTGGTGCTATGGAGCTATGGAGCTATGGAGCTCTGGAAGTATGGAGCTCTGGTGCTATGGAGCTATGGAGCTCTGGTGCTATGGAGCTATGGAGCTCTGGTGCTATGGAGCTATGGAGCTCTGGTGCTATGGAGCTCTGGTGCTATGGAGCTCTGGTGCTATGGAGCTATGGAGCTCTGGTGCTATGGAGCTATGGAGCTCTGGAGGTATGGAGCTCTGGAGGTATGGAGCTCTGGAGGTATGGAGCTTTGGAGCCCTGGAGCTCTGGAGGTATGGAGCTATGGTGCTATGGAGCTCTGAAGCCATGGAGCTCTGGTGCTATGGAGCTCTGGAGCTCTGGAGGTATGGAGCTCTGGAGGTATGGAGCTATGGAGCCCTGGAGCTCTGGAGGTATGGAGCTATGGTGCTATGGAGCTCTGAAGCCATGGAGCTCTGGTGCTATGGAGCTCTGGAGCTCTGGAGGTATGGAGCTATGGAGCCCTGGAGCTCTGGAGGTATGGAGCTATGGAAGTATGGAGCTATGGAGCTATGGAAGTATGGAGCTATGGAGCTATGGAGCTCTGGAAGTATGGAGCTATGGAGTTCTGGAGGTATGGAGCTATGGAGCCCTGGAGCCCTGGAGCTATGGAGCCCTGGAGCTATGGAGCTATGGAGCCCTGGAGCTATGGAGCTATGGAGCCCTGGAGCTATGGAGCTATGGAGCTCTGGTGCTATGGAGCTATGGAGCTCTGGTGCTATGGAGCTATGGAGCTCTGGTGCTATGGAGCTATGGAGCTCTGGTGCTATGGAGCTATGGAGCTCTGGAAGTATGGAGCTATGGAGCTCTGGAGGTATGGAGCTATGGAGCTCTGGAGGTATGGAGCTATGGAGCCCTGGAGCTATGGAGCCCTGGAGCTATGGAAGTATGGAGCTCTGGTGCTATGGAGCTATGGAGCTCTGGTGCTATGGAGCTATGGAGCTCTGGAGCTATGGAGCTCTGGAGGTATGGAGCTATGGAGCTCTGGAGGTATGGAGCTATGGAGCTATGGAAGTATGGAGCTCTGGTGCTATGGAGCTCTGGAGCTATGGAGCTCTGGAGGTATGGAGCTATGGAGCTCTGGAGGTATGGAGCTATGGAGCTATGGAAGTATGGAGCTCTGGTGCTATGGAGCTATGGAGCTCTGGTGCTATGGAGCTATGGAGCTCTGGTGCTATGGAGCTATGGAGCTATGGAGCTCTGGAAGTATGGAGCTCTGGTGCTATGGAGCTATGGAGCTCTGGTGCTATGGAGCTATGGAGCTCTGGTGCTATGGAGCTATGGAGCTCTGGTGCTATGGAGCTATGGTGCTATGGAGCTCTGGTGCTATGGAGCTATGGAGCTCTGGTGCTATGGAGCTATGGAGCTCTGGAGGTATGGAGCTCTGGAGGTATGGAGCTCTGGAGGTATGGAGCTTTGGAGCCCTGGAGCTCTGGAGGTATGGAGCTATGGTGCTATGGAGCTCTGAAGCCATGGAGCTCTGGTGCTATGGAGCTATGGAGCTCTGGTGCTATGGAGCTATGGAGGTATGGAGCTATGGAGCCCTGGAGCTCTGGAGGTATGGAGCTATGGTGCTATGGAGCTCTGAAGCCATGGAGCTCTGGTGCTATGGAGCTCTGGAGCTCTGGAGGTATGGAGCTCTGGAGGTATGGAGCTATGGAGCCCTGGAGCTCTGGAGGTATGGAGCTATGGTGCTATGGAGCTCTGAAGCCATGGAGCTCTGGTGCTATGGAGCTCTGGAGCTCTGGAGGTATGGAGCTCTGGAGGTATGGAGCTCTGGAGGTATGGAGCTATGGAGCCCTGGAGCTCTGGAGGTATGGAGCTATGGTGCTATGGAGCTCTGAAGCCATGGAGCTCTGGTGCTATGGAGCTCTGGAGGTATGGAGCTCTGGAGGTATGGAGCTCTGGAGGTATGGAGCTATGGAGCCCTGGAGCTCTGGAGGTATGGAGCTATGGTGCTATGGAGCTCTGAAGCCATGGAGCTCTGGTGCTATGGAGCTATGGAGCTCTGGTGCTATGGAGCTATGGAGGTATGGAGCCACCAGCCAGCACCCTCCGTGGCTGGATCAATGGAAGTGTTTTAGGTACCAGGCAGCCAAAGGGCCGAGGCCTCACGCTCGACCACGCCGGCGCAGAGTTCCAGCCGCTCGGATAAGCTCTGTCACTCACCCGCCGCGCAGCCACCGGTAACGGGGAAATGTCGCCGCCTTGTGGACACGCCGTTGTAAATGAATGGGCTTTCGCACTTAGTGCAATTTTCGCCAACTCTCTGACTTAGAGCTATGGAAGTATGGAGCTATGGAGCCACCAGCCACCCAGGCTGGAGCTCTGGAGCTCTGGAGGTATGGAGCTCTGGTGCTATGGAAGTATGGAGCTCTGGTGCTATGGAAGTATGGAGCTATGGAGGTATGGAAGTATGGAGCTATGGAAGTATGGAGCTATGGAGCTCTGGAAGTATGGAGCTATGGAGCTCTGGAGGTATGGAGCCCTGGAGCTATGGAGCCCTGGAGCTATGGAAGTATGGAGCTCTGGTGCTATGGAGCTATGGAGCTCTGGTGCTATGGAGCTCTGGTGCTATGGAGCTCTGGTGCTATGGAGCTATGGAGCTCTGGTGCTATGGAGCTATGGAGCTCTGGAGGTATGGAGCTCTGGAGGTATGGAGCTCTGGAGGTATGGAGCTATGGAGCCCTGGAGCTCTGGAGGTATGGAGCTATGGTGCTATGGAGCTCTGAAGCCATGGAGCTCTGGTGCTATGGAGCTCTGGAGCTCTGGAGGTATGGAGCTCTGGAGGTATGGAGCTATGGAGCCCTGGAGCTCTGGAGGTATGGAGCTATGGAGCTCTGAAGCCATGGAGCTCTGGTGCTATGGAGCTCTGGAGCTCTGGAGGTATGGAGCTCTGGAGGTATGGAGCTCTGGAGGTATGGAGCTATGGAGCCCTGGAGCTCTGGAGGTATGGAGCTATGGTGCTATGGAGCTCTGAAGCCATGGAGCTCTGGTGCTATGGAGCTCTGGAGGTATGGAGCTCTGGAGGTATGGAGCTCTGGAGGTATGGAGCTATGGAGCCCTGGAGCTCTGGAGGTATGGAGCTATGGTGCTATGGAGCTCTGAAGCCATGGAGCTCTGGTGCTATGGAGCTATGGAGCTCTGGTGCTATGGAGCTATGGAGGTATGGAGCCACCAGCCAGCACCCTCCGTGGCTGGATCAATGGAAGTGTTTTAGGTACCAGGCAGCCAAAGGGCCGAGGCCTCACGCTCGACCACGCCGGCGCAGAGTTCCAGCCGCTCGGATAAGCTCTGTCACTCACCCGCCGCGCAGCCACCGGTAACGGGGAAATGTCGCCGCCTTGTGGACACGCCGTTGTAAATGAATGGGCTTTCGCACTTAGTGCAATTTTCGCCAACTCTCTGACTTAGAGCTATGGAAGTATGGAGCTATGGAGCCACCAGCCACCCAGGCTGGAGCTCTGGAGCTCTGGAGGTATGGAGCTCTGGTGCTATGGAAGTATGGAGCTCTGGTGCTATGGAAGTATGGAGCTATGGAGGTATGGAAGTATGGAGCTATGGAAGTATGGAGCTATGGAGCTCTGGAAGTATGGAGCTATGGAGCTCTGGAGGTATGGAGCCCTGGAGCTATGGAGCCCTGGAGCTATGGAAGTATGGAGCTCTGGTGCTATGGAGCTATGGAGCTCTGGTGCTATGGAGCTATGGAGCTATGGAGCTCTGGAGCTCTGGAGCTCTGGAGGTATGCAGCTATGGAGCTATGGAGCTCTGGAGGTATGGAGCTATGGAGCTATGGAAGTATGGAGCTCTGGTGCTATGGAGCTATGGAGCTCTGGTGCTATGGAGCTATGGAGCTCTGGTGCTATGGAGCTATGGAGCTATGGAGCTTTGGAAGTATGGAGCTCTGGTGCTATGGAGCTATGGAGCTCTGGTGCTATGGAGCTATGGAGCTCTGGTGCTATGGAGCTATGGAGCTCTGGTGCTATGGAGCTCTGGTGCTATGGAGCTCTGGTGCTATGGAGCTATGGAGCTCTGGTGCTATGGAGCTATGGAGCTCTGGAGGTATGGAGCTCTGGAGGTATGGAGCTCTGGAGGTATGGAGCTATGGAGCCCTGGAGCTCTGGAGGTATGGAGCTATGGTGCTATGGAGCTCTGAAGCCATGGAGCTCTGGTGCTATGGAGCTCTGGAGCTCTGGAGGTATGGAGCTCTGGAGGTATGGAGCTATGGAGCCCTGGAGCTCTGGAGGTATGGAGCTATGGAGCTCTGAAGCCATGGAGCTCTGGTGCTATGGAGCTCTGGAGCTCTGGAGGTATGGAGCTCTGGAGGTATGGAGCTATGGAGCCCTGGAGCTCTGGAGGTATGGAGCTATGGTGCTATGGAGCTCTGAAGCCATGGAGCTCTGGTGCTATGGAGCTCTGGAGGTATGGAGCTCTGGAGGTATGGAGCTCTGGAGGTATGGAGCTATGGAGCCCTGGAGCTCTGGAGGTATGGAGCTATGGTGCTATGGAGCTCTGAAGCCATGGAGCTCTGGTGCTATGGAGCTCTGGAGGTATGGAGCTCTGGAGGTATGGAGCTCTGGAGGTATGGAGCTATGGAGCCCTGGAGCTCTGGAGGTATGGAGCTATGGTGCTATGGAGCTCTGAAGCCATGGAGCTCTGGTGCTATGGAGCTATGGAGCTCTGGTGCTATGGAGCTATGGAGGTATGGAGCCACCAGCCAGCACCCTCCGTGGCTGGATCAATGGAAGTGTTTTAGGTACCAGGCAGCCAAAGGGCCGAGGCCTCACGCTCGACCACGCCGGCGCAGAGTTCCAGCCGCTCGGATAAGCTCTGTCACTCACCCGCCGCGCAGCCACCGGTAACGGGGAAATGTCGCCGCCTGGCGGACACGCCGTTGTAAATGAATGGGCTTTCGCACTTAGTGCAATTTTCGCCAACTCTCTGACTTAGAGCTATGGAAGAATGGAGCTATGGAGGCACCAGCCACCCAGGCTGGAGCTATGGAGCTCTGGAGGTATGGAGCTCAGGTGCTATGGAAGTATGGAGCTATGGAGCTATGGAAGTATGGAGCTATGGAGCTATGGAGCTCTGGAAGTATGGAGCTATGGAGCTCTGGAGGTATGGAGCTATGGAGCCCTGGAGCCCTGGAGCTATGGAGCTCTGGTGCTATGGAGGTATGGAGCTCTGGAGGTATGGAGCTCTGGAGGTATGGAGCTATGGAGCTATGGAGCCCTGGAGCTATGGAGCTATGGAGCCCTGGAGCTATGGAGCTATGGAGCCCTGGAGCTATGGAGCTATGGAGCTCTGGTGCTATGGAGCTATGGAGCTCTGGTGCTATGGAGCTATGGAGCTCTGGTGCTATGGAGCTATGGAGCTCTGGTGCTATGGAGCTATGGAGCTCTGGAAGTATGGAGCTATGGAGCTCTGGAGGTATGGAGCTATGGAGCCCTGGAGCTATGGAGCCCTGGAGCTATGGAAGTATGGAGCTCTGGTGCTATGGAGCTCTGGTGCTATGGAGCTATGGAGCTCTGGAGCTATGGAGCTCTGGAGGTATGGAGCTATGGAGCTATGGAGCTCTGGAGGTATGGAGCTATGGAGCTATGGAAGTATGGAGCTCTGGTGCTATGGAGCTATGGAGCTCTGGTGCTATGGAGCTATGGAGCTCTGGTGCTATGGAGCTATGGAGCTATGGAGCTCTGGAAGTATGGAGCTCTGGTGCTATGGAGCTATGGAGCTCTGGTGCTATGGAGCTATGGAGCTCTGGTGCTATGGAGCTATGGAGCTCTGGTGCTATGGAGCTCTGGTGCTATGGAGCTCTGGTGCTATGGAGCTATGGAGCTCTGGTGCTATGGAGCTATGGAGCTCTGGAGGTATGGAGCTCTGGAGGTATGGAGCTCTGGAGGTATGGAGCTTTGGAGCCCTGGAGCTCTGGAGGTATGGAGCTATGGTGCTATGGAGCTCTGAAGCCATGGAGCTCTGGTGCTATGGAGCTCTGGAGCTCTGGAGGTATGGAGCTCTGGAGGTATGGAGCTATGGAGCCCTGGAGCTCTGGAGGTATGGAGCTATGGTGCTATGGAGCTCTGAAGCCATGGAGCTCTGGTGCTATGGAGCTCTGGAGCTCTGGAGGTATGGAGCTCTGGAGGTATGGAGCTATGGAGCCCTGGAGCTCTGGAGGTATGGAGCTATGGAAGTATGGAGCTATGGAGCTATGGAAGTATGGAGCTATGGAGCTATGGAGCTCTGGAAGTATGGAGCTATGGAGCTCTGGAGGTATGGAGCTATGGAGCCCTGGAGCCCTGGAGCTATGGAGCCCTGGAGCTATGGAGCTATGGAGCCCTGGAGCTATGGAGCTATGGAGCCCTGGAGCTATGGAGCTATGGAGCTCTGGTGCTATGGAGCTATGGAGCTCTGGTGCTATGGAGCTATGGAGCTCTGGTGCTATGGAGCTATGGAGCTCTGGTGCTATGGAGCTATGGAGCTCTGGAAGTATGGAGCTATGGAGCTCTGGAGGTATGGAGCTATGGAGCTCTGGAGGTATGGAGCTATGGAGCCCTGGAGCTATGGAGCCCTGGAGCTATGGAAGTATGGAGCTCTGGTGCTATGGAGCTATGGAGCTCTGGTGCTATGGAGCTATGGAGCTCTGGAGCTATGGAGCTCTGGAGGTATGGAGCTATGGAGCTCTGGAGGTATGGAGCTATGGAGCTATGGAAGTATGGAGCTCTGGTGCTATGGAGCTCTGGAGCTATGGAGCTCTGGAGGTATGGAGCTATGGAGCTCTGGAGGTATGGAGCTATGGAGCTATGGAAGTATGGAGCTCTGGTGCTATGGAGCTATGGAGCTCTGGTGCTATGGAGCTATGGAGCTCTGGTGCTATGGAGCTATGGAGCTATGGAGCTCTGGAAGTATGGAGCTCTGGTGCTATGGAGCTATGGAGCTCTGGTGCTATGGAGCTATGGAGCTCTGGTGCTATGGAGCTATGGAGCTCTGGTGCTATGGAGCTATGGTGCTATGGAGCTCTGGTGCTATGGAGCTATGGAGCTCTGGTGCTATGGAGCTATGGAGCTCTGGAGGTATGGAGCTCTGGAGGTATGGAGCTCTGGAGGTATGGAGCTTTGGAGCCCTGGAGCTCTGGAGGTATGGAGCTATGGTGCTATGGAGCTCTGAAGCCATGGAGCTCTGGTGCTATGGAGCTATGGAGCTCTGGTGCTATGGAGCTATGGAGGTATGGAGCTATGGAGCCCTGGAGCTCTGGAGGTATGGAGCTATGGTGCTATGGAGCTCTGAAGCCATGGAGCTCTGGTGCTATGGAGCTCTGGAGCTCTGGAGGTATGGAGCTCTGGAGGTATGGAGCTATGGAGCCCTGGAGCTCTGGAGGTATGGAGCTATGGTGCTATGGAGCTCTGAAGCCATGGAGCTCTGGTGCTATGGAGCTCTGGAGCTCTGGAGGTATGGAGCTCTGGAGGTATGGAGCTATGGAGCCCTGGAGCTCTGGAGGTATGGAGCTATGGAGCTCTGAAGCCATGGAGCTCTGGTGCTATGGAGCTCTGGAGCTCTGGAGCTCTGGAGGTATGGAGCTCTGGAGGTATGGAGCTCTGGAGGTATGGAGCTATGGAGCCCTGGAGCTCTGGAGGTATGGAGCTATGGTGCTATGGAGCTCTGAAGCCATGGAGCTCTGGTGCTATGGAGCTCTGGAGGTATGGAGCTCTGGAGGTATGGAGCTCTGGAGGTATGGAGCTATGGAGCCCTGGAGCTCTGGAGGTATGGAGGTATGGTGCTATGGAGCTCTGAAGCCATGGAGCTCTGGTGCTATGGAGCTCTGGAGGTATGGAGCTCTGGAGGTATGGAGCTATGGAGCCCTGGAGCTCTGGAGGTATGGAGCTATGGTGCTATGGAGCTCTGAAGCCATGGAGCTCTGGTGCTATGGAGCTATGGAGCTCTGGTGCTATGGAGCTATGGAGGTATGGAGCCACCAGCCAGCACCCTCCGTGGCTGGATCAATGGAAGTGTTTTAGGTACCAGGCAGCCAAAGGGCCGAGGCCTCACGCTCGACCACGCCGGCGCAGAGTTCCAGCCGCTCGGATAAGCTCTGTCACTCACCCGCCGCGCAGCCACCGGTAACGGGGAAATGTCGCCGCCTGGCGGACACGCCGTTGTAAATGAATGGGCTTTCGCACTTAGTGCAATTTTCGCCAACTCTCTGACTTAGAGCTATGGAAGTATGGAGCTATGGAGCCACCAGCCACCCAGGCTGGAGCTATGGAGCTCTGGAGGTATGGAGCTCAGGTGCTATGGAAGTATGGAGCTATGGAGCTATGGAAGTATGGAGCTATGGAGCTATGGAGCTCTGGAAGTATGGAGCTATGGAGCTCTGGAGGTATGGAGCTATGGAGCCCTGGAGCCCTGGAGCTATGGAGCTCTGGTGCTATGGAGGTATGGAGCTCTGGAGGTATGGAGCTCTGGAGGTATGGAGCTATGGAGCTATGGAGCCCTGGAGCTATGGAGCTATGGAGCCCTGGAGCTATGGAGCTATGGAGCTCTGGTGCTATGGAGCTATGGAGCTCTGGTGCTATGGAGCTATGGAGCTCTGGTGCTATGGAGCTATGGAGCTCTGGAGCTCTGGTGCTATGGAGCTATGGAGCTCTGGAAGTATGGAGCTATGGAGCTCTGGAGGTATGGAGCTATGGAGCCCTGGAGCTATGGAGCCCTGGAGCTATGGAAGTATGGAGCTCTGGTGCTATGGAGCTATGGAGCTCTGGTGCTATGGAGCTATGGAGCTCTGGAGCTATGGAGCTCTGGAGGTATGGAGCTATGGAGCTATGGAGCTCTGGAGGTATGGAGCTATGGAGCTATGGAAGTATGGAGCTCTGGTGCTATGGAGCTATGGAGCTCTGGTGCTATGGAGCTATGGAGCTCTGGTGCTATGGAGCTATGGAGCTATGGAGCTCTGGAAGTATGGAGCTCTGGTGCTATGGAGCTATGGAGCTCTGGTGCTATGGAGCTATGGAGCTCTGGTGCTATGGAGCTATGGAGCTCTGGTGCTATGGAGCTCTGGTGCTATGGAGCTCTGGTGCTATGGAGCTATGGAGCTCTGGTGCTATGGAGCTATGGAGCTCTGGAGGTATGGAGCTCTGGAGGTATGGAGCTCTGGAGGTATGGAGCTTTGGAGCCCTGGAGCTCTGGAGGTATGGAGCTATGGTGCTATGGAGCTCTGAAGCCATGGAACTCTGGTGCTATGGAGCTCTGGAGGTATGGAGCTCTGGAGGTATGGAGCTTTGGAGCCCTGGAGCTCTGGAGGTATGGAGCTATGGTGCTATGGAGCTCTGAAGCCATGGAGCTCTGGTGCTATGGAGCTCTGGAGGTATGGAGCTCTGGAGGTATGGAGCTATGGAGCCCTGGAGCTCTGGAGGTATGGAGCTATGGTGCTATGGAGCTCTGAAGCCATGGAGCTCTGGTGCTATGGAGCTCTGGAGCTCTGGAGGTATGGAGCTCTGGAGGTATGGAGCTCTGGTGCTATGGAGCTATGGAGCTCTGGTGCTATGGAGCTATGGAGCTATGGAGCTCTGGAAGTATGGAGCTCTGGTGCTATGGAGCTATGGAGCTCTGGTGCTATGGAGCTATGGAGCTCTGGTGCTATGGAGCTATGGAGCTCTGGTGCTATGGTGCTATGGAGCTCTGAAGCCATGGAGCTCTGGTGCTATGGAGCTCTGGAGCTCTGGAGGTATGGAGCTCTGGAGGTATGGAGCTCTGGAGGTATGGAGCTATGGAGCCCTGGAGCTCTGGAGGTATGGAGCTATGGTGCTATGGAGCTCTGAAGCCATGGAGCTCTGGTGCTATGGAGCTCTGGAGGTATGGAGCTCTGGAGGTATGGAGCTCTGGAGGTATGGAGCTATGGAGCCCTGGAGCTCTGGAGGTATGGAGCTATGGTGCTATGGAGCTCTGAAGCCATGGAGCTCTGGTGCTATGGAGCTATGGAGCTCTGGTGCTATGGAGCTATGGAGGTATGGAGCCACCAGCCAGCACCCTCCGTGGCTGGATCAATGGAAGTGTTTTAGGTACCAGGCAGCCAAAGGGCCGAGGCCTCACGCTCGACCACGCCGGCGCAGAGTTCCAGCCGCTCGGATAAGCTCTGTCACTCACCCGCCGCGCAGCCACCGGTAACGGGGAAATGTCGCCGCCTTGTGGACACGCCGTTGTAAATGAATGGGCTTTCGCACTTAGTGCAATTTTCGCCAACTCTCTGACTTAGAGCTATGGAAGTATGGAGCTATGGAGCCACCAGCCACCCAGGCTGGAGCTCTGGAGCTCTGGAGGTATGGAGCTCTGGTGCTATGGAAGTATGGAGCTCTGGTGCTATGGAAGTATGGAGCTATGGAGGTATGGAAGTATGGAGCTATGGAAGTATGGAGCTATGGAGCTCTGGAAGTATGGAGCTATGGAGCTCTGGAGGTATGGAGCCCTGGAGCTATGGAGCCCTGGAGCTATGGAAGTATGGAGCTCTGGTGCTATGGAGCTATGGAGCTCTGGTGCTATGGAGCTATGGAGCTATGGAGCTCTGGAGCTATGGAGCTCTGGAGGTATGGAGCTATGGAGCTATGGAGCTCTGGAGGTATGGAGCTATGGAGCTATGGAAGTATGGAGCTCTGGTGCTATGGAGCTATGGAGCTCTGGTGCTATGGAGCTATGGAGCTCTGGTGCTATGGAGCTATGGAGCTCTGGAAGTATGGAGCTCTGGTGCTATGGAGCTATGGAGCTCTGGTGCTATGGAGCTATGGAGCTCTGGTGCTATGGAGCTCTGGTGCTATGGAGCTCTGGTGCTATGGAGCTTTGGAGCTCTGGTGCTATGGAGCTCTGGAGGTATGGAGCTCTGGAGGTATGGTGCTCTGGAGGTATGGAGCTATGGAGCCCTGGAGCTCTGGAGGTATGGAGCTATGGTGCTATGGAGCTCTGAAGCCATGGAGCTCTGGTGCTATGGAGCTATGGAGCTCTGGTGCTATGGAGCTATGGAGCTATGGAGCTCTGGAAGTATGGAGCTCTGGTGCTATGGAGCTATGGAGCTCTGGTGCTATGGAGCTATGGAGCTCTGGTGCTATGGAGCTATGGAGCTCTGGTGCTATGGAGCTCTGGTGCTATGGAGCTCTGGTGCTATGGAGCTCTGGAGGTATGGAGCTCTGGAGGTATGGAGCTCTGGAGGTATGGAGCTATGGAGCCCTGGAGCTCTGGAGGTATGGAGCTATGGTGCTATGGAGCTCTGAAGCCATGGAGCTCTGGTGCTATGGAGCTATGGAGCTCTGGTGCTATGGAGCTATGGAGGTATGGAGCCACCAGCCAGCACCCTCCGTGGCTGGATCAATGGAAGTGTTTTAGGTACCAGGCAGCCAAAGGGCCGAGGCCTCACGCTCCACCACGCCGGCGCAGAGTTCCAGCAGCTCGGATAAGCTCTGTCACTCACCCGCCGCGCAGCCACCGGTAACGGGGAAATGTCGCCGCCTTGTGGACACGCCGTTGTAAATGAATGGGCTTTCGCACTTAGTGCAATTTTCGCCAACTCTCTGACTTAGAGCTATGGAAGTATGGAGCTATGGAGCCACCAGCCACCCAGGCTGGAGCTCTGGAGCTCTGGAGGTATGGAGCTCTGGTGCTATGGAAGTATGGAGCTCTGGTGCTATGGAAGTATGGAGCTATGGAGGTATGGAAGTATGGAGCTATGGAAGTATGGAGCTATGGAGCTCTGGAAGTATGGAGCTATGGAGCTCTGGAGGTATGGAGCCCTGGAGCTATGGAGCCCTGGAGCTATGGAAGTATGGAGCTCTGGTGCTATGGAGCTATGGAGCTCTGGTGCTATGGAGCTATGGAGCTATGGAGCTCTGGAGCTATGGAGCTCTGGAGGTATGCAGCTATGGAGCTATGGAGCTCTGGAGGTATGGAGCTATGGAGCTATGGAAGTATGGAGCTCTGGTGCTATGGAGCTATATAGCTCTGGTGCTATGGAGCTATGGAGCTCTGGTGCTATGGAGCTATGGAGCTATGGAGCTCTGGAAGTATGGAGCTCTGGTGCTATGGAGCTATGGAGCTCTGGTGCTATGGAGCTATGGAGCTCTGGTGCTATGGAGCTATGGAGCTCTGGTGCTATGGAGCTCTGGTGCTATGGAGCTCTGGTGCTATGGAGCTATGGAGCTCTGGTGCTATGGAGCTATGGAGCTCTGGAGGTATGGAGCTCTGGAGGTATGGAGCTCTGGAGGTATGGAGCTATGGAGCCCTGGAGCTCTGGAGGTATGGAGCTATGGTGCTATGGAGCTCTGAAGCCATGGAGCTCTGGTGCTATGGAGCTCTGGAGCTCTGGAGGTATGGAGCTCTGGAGGTATGGAGCTATGGAGCCCTGGAGCTCTGGAGGTATGGAGCTATGGAGCTCTGAAGCCATGGAGCTCTGGTGCTATGGAGCTCTGGAGCTCTGGAGCTCTGGAGGTATGGAGCTCTGGAGGTATGGAGCTCTGGAGGTATGGAGCTATGGAGCCCTGGAGCTCTGGAGGTATGGAGCTATGGTGCTATGGAGCTCTGAAGCCATGGAGCTCTGGTGCTATGGAGCTCTGGAGGTATGGAGCTCTGGAGGTATGGAGCTCTGGAGGTATGGAGCTATGGAGCCCTGGAGCTCTGGAGGTATGGAGGTATGGTGCTATGGAGCTCTGAAGCCATGGAGCTCTGGTGCTATGGAGCTCTGGAGGTATGGAGCTCTGGAGGTATGGAGCTCTGGAGGTATGGAGCTATGGAGCCCTGGAGCTCTGGAGGTATGGAGCTATGGTGCTATGGAGCTCTGAAGCCATGGAGCTCTGGTGCTATGGAGCTATGGAGCTCTGGTGCTATGGAGCTATGGAGGTATGGAGCCACCAGCCAGCACCCTCCGTGGCTGGATCAATGGAAGTGTTTTAGGTACCAGGCAGCCAAAGGGCCGAGGCCTCACGCTCGACCACGCCGGCGCAGAGTTCCAGCCGCTCGGATAAGCTCTGTCACTCACCCGCCGCGCAGCCACCGGTAACGGGGAAATGTCGCCGCCTGGCGGACACGCCGTTGTAAATGAATGGGCTTTCGCACTTAGTGCAATTTTCGCCAACTCTCTGACTTAGAGCTATGGAAGTATGGAGCTATGGAGCCACCAGCCACCCAGGCTGGAGCTATGGAGCTCTGGAGGTATGGAGCTATGGAGCCCTGGAGCCCTGGAGCTATGGAGCTCTGGTGCTATGGAGGTATGGAGCTCTGGAGGTATGGAGCTCTGGAGGTATGGAGCTATGGAGCTATGGAGCCCTGGAGCTATGGAGCTATGGAGCCCTGGAGCTATGGAGCTATGGAGCTCTGGTGCTATGGAGCTATGGAGCTCTGGTGCTATGGAGCTATGGAGCTCTGGTGCTATGGAGCTATGGAGCTCTGGAGCTCTGGTGCTATGGAGCTATGGAGCTCTGGAAGTATGGAGCTATGGAGCTCTGGAGGTATGGAGCTATGGAGCCCTGGAGCTATGGAGCCCTGGAGCTATGGAAGTATGGAGCTCTGGTGCTATGGAGCTATGGAGCTCTGGTGCTATGGAGCTATGGAGCTCTGGAGCTATGGAGCTCTGGAGGTATGGAGCTATGGAGCTATGGAGCTCTGGAGGTATGGAGCTATGGAGCTATGGAAGTATGGAGCTCTGGTGCTATGGAGCTATGGAGCTCTGGTGCTATGGAGCTATGGAGCTCTGGTGCTATGGAGCTATGGAGCTATGGAGCTCTGGAAGTATGGAGCTCTGGTGCTATGGAGCTATGGAGCTCTGGTGCTATGGAGCTATGGAGCTCTGGTGCTATGGAGCTATGGAGCTCTGGTGCTATGGAGCTCTGGTGCTATGGAGCTCTGGTGCTATGGAGCTATGGAGCTCTGGTGCTATGGAGCTATGGAGCTCTGGAGGTATGGAGCTCTGGAGGTATGGAGCTCTGGAGGTATGGAGCTTTGGAGCCCTGGAGCTCTGGAGGTATGCTCCAGAGCTCCATAGCACCAGAGCTCCATACTTCCAGAGCTCCATAGCTCCATAGCTCCATAGCACCAGAGCTCCATAGCTCCATAGCACCAGAGCTCCATGGCTTCAGAGCTCCATAGCACCATAGCTCCATACCTCCAGAGCTCCAGGGCTCCATAGCTCCATACCTCCAGAGCACCATACCTCCAGAGCTCCATACCTCCAGAGCTCCATAGCACCAGAGCTCCATAGCTCCATAGCACCAGAGCTCCATAGCACCAGAGCTCCATAGCACCAGAGCTCCATAGCTCCATAGCACCAGAGCTCCATAGCTCCATAGCACCAGAGCTCCATACTTCCAGAGCTCCATAGCTCCATAGCACCAGAGCTCCATAGCTCCATAGCACCAGAGCTCCATAGCTCCATAGCACCAGAGCTCCATACTTCCATAGCTCCATAGCTCCATACCTCCAGAGCTCCATAGCTCCATAGCTCCATACCTCCAGAGCTCCATAGCTCCAGAGCTCCATAGCTCCATAGCTCCATAGCACCAGAGCTCCATAGCTCCATAGCACCAGAGCTCCATACTTCCATAGCTCCAGGGCTCCATAGCTCCAGGGCTCCATACCTCCAGAGCTCCATAGCTCCATACTTCCAGAGCTCCATAGCTCCATACTTCCATAGCTCCATACTTCCATACCTCCATAGCTCCATACTTCCATAGCACCAGAGCTCCATACTTCCATAGCACCAGAGCTCCATACCTCCAGAGCTCCAGAGCTCCAGCCTGGGTGGCTGGTGGCTCCATAGCTCCATACTTCCATAGCTCTAAGTCAGAGAGTTGGCGAAAATTGCACTAAGTGCGAAAGCCCATTCATTTACAACGGCGTGTCCACAAGGCGGCGACATTTCCCCGTTACCGGTGGCTGCGCGGCGGGTGAGTGACAGAGCTTATCCGAGCGGCTGGAACTCTGCGCCGGCGTGGTCGAGCGTGAGGCCTCGGCCCTTTGGCTGCCTGGTACCTAAAACACTTCCATTGATCCAGCCACGGAGGGTGCTGGCTGGTGGCTCCATACCTCCATAGCTCCATAGCACCAGAGCTCCATAGCTCCATAGCACCAGAGCTCCATGGCTTCAGAGCTCCATAGCACCATAGCTCCATACCTCCAGAGCTCCAGGGCTCCATAGCTCCATACCTCCAGAGCTCCATACCTCCAGAGCTCCATACCTCCAGAGCTCCATAGCACCAGAGCTCCATGGCTTCAGAGCTCCATAGCACCATAGCTCCATACCTCCAGAGCTCCAGGGCTCCATAGCTCCATACCTCCAGAGCTCCATACCTCCAGAGCTCCATACCTCCAGAGCTCCAGAGCTCCATAGCACCAGAGCTCCATGGCTTCAGAGCTCCATAGCACCATAGCTCCATACCTCCAGAGCTCCAGGGCTCCATAGCTCCATACCTCCAGAGCTCCATACCTCCAGAGCTCCAGAGCTCCATAGCACCAGAGCTCCATGGCTTCAGAGCTCCATAGCACCATAGCTCCATACCTCCAGAGCTCCAGGGCTCCATAGCTCCATACCTCCATAGCTCCATAGCACCAGAGCTCCATAGCTCCATAGCACCAGAGCTCCATAGCTCCATACTTCCATAGCTCCATAGCTCCAGAGCTCCATAGCTCCATACTTCCATAGCTCCATAGCTCCATACTTCCATAGCTCCATAGCTCCATAGCTCCAGGCACGGAGGGTGCTGGAGCTCCACACTTCCATAGGCACGGAGGGTGCTGGAGCTCCACACTTCCATAGGCACGGAGGGTGCTGGAGCTCCACACTTCCATAGGCACGGAGGGTGCTGGAGCTCCACACTTCCATAGGCACGGAGGGTGCTGGAGCTCCACACTTCCATAGGCAGGGAGGGTGCTGGAGCTCCACACTTCCATAGGCACGGAGGGTGCTGGAGCTCCACACTTCCATAGGCAGGGAGGGTGCTGGAGCTCCACACTTCCATAGGCAGGGAGGGTGCTGGAGCTCCACACTTCCATAGGCAGGGAGGGTGCTGGAGCTCCACACTTCCATAGGCAGGGAGGGTGCTGGAGCTCCACACTTCCATAGGCAGGGAGGGTGCTGGAGCTCCACACTTCCATAGGCAGGGAGGGTGCTGGAGCTCCACACTTCCATAGGCAGGGAGGGTGCTGGAGCTCCACACTTCCATAGGCAGGGAGGGTGCTGGAGCTCCACACTTCCATAGGCAGGGAGGGTGCTGGAGCTCCACACTTCCATAGGCAGGGAGGGTGCTGGAGCTCCACACTTCCATAGGCAGGGAGGGTGCTGGAGCTCCACACTTCCATAGGCAGGGAGGGTGCTGGAGCTCCACACTTCCATAGGCAGGGAGGGTGCTGGAGCTCCACACTTCCATAGGCAGGGAGGGTGCTGGAGCTCCACACTTCCATAGGCAGGGAGGGTGCTGGAGCTCCACACTTCCATAGGCAGGGAGGGTGCTGGAGCTCCACACTTCCATAGGCAGGGAGGGTGCTGGAGCTCCACACTTCCATAGGCAGGGAGGGTGCTGGAGCTCCACACTTCCATAGGCAGGGAGGGTGCTGGAGCTCCACACTTCCATAGGCAGGGAGGGTGCTGGAGCTCCACACTTCCATAGGCAGGGAGGGTGCTGGAGCTCCACACTTCCATAGGCAGGGAGGGTGCTGGAGCTCCACACTTCCATAGGCAGGGAGGGTGCTGGAGCTCCACACTTCCATAGGCAGGGAGGGTGCTGGAGCTCCACACTTCCATAGGCAGGGAGGGTGCTGGAGCTCCACACTTCCATAGGCACGGAGGGTGCTGGAGCTCCACACTTCCATAGGCAGGGAGGGTGCTGGATCTCCACACTTCCATAGGCAGGGAGGGTGCTGGAGCTCCACACTTCCATAGGCAGGGAGGGTGCTGGAGCTCCACACTTCCATAGGCAGGGAGGGTGCTGGAGCTCCACACTTCCATAGGCAGGGAGGGTGCTGGAGCTCCACACTTCCATAGGCAGGGAGGGTGCTGGAGCTCCACACTTCCATAGGCAGGGAGGGTGCTGGAGCTCCACACTTCCATAGGCACGGAGGGTGCTGGAGCTCCACACTTCCATAGCTCCAGCCACGGAGGGTGCTGGCACCTCCACACTTCCAGCCACGGAGCATGCTGGCACTTCCACCTTGCTTGCTAAGTCGGCGTGATCTTGCCCAAAAAGTCCCTCCTCACCTCCAGCTGGAAGTGGAAAAAAATCCTCCACCTGCTTGGCCGAGGTTCTGGAAGCCAGCAGCTCGCAGAATGTTGCCAAAGTTTCACTGGAAGGAAAAGAAAAGAGAAGACCGAGTGCGCATTTCACCTACCGCCGAATGTCCACAAGAGGGAAGTGTCACTCCGTCGCAGAATCTGCGCCGACGCACTCGGCACCCTTCGAATTTATGGTGCCGGTGCGGGTGTTCTGGGTGCAAAAAGGCCGCCCAAGTGGTAGAAAAAAATCAGACTTCGTCTCTTAGGTCGAAATTAATGCCAAGTTTTGAAATGCGCTTGCAGGGGTGGACCAGGGCCCGTTAGAAGTGCTTAGCCGAGGTCCTGGAAGCCTAACCCGGCGTGATCTTGTGCAAAAAGCCGCTGCTGAGCTCCAGCTGGAAGTGTAAAAAGAACCGGGCTGGATCAAAAAAAGAACCGGGCGGCCCGTTAAAATTGCTTAGCCGAGGTCCTGGAACCCTAACCCGGCGTGATCTTGTGCAAAAAGCCGCTGCTGAGCTCCAGCTGGAAGTGTAAAAAGAACCGGGCTGGTTCAAAAAAAGAACCGGGCGACCCGTTAGAAGTGCTTAGCCGAGGTCCTGGAAGCCTAACCCGGCGTGATCTTGTGCAAAAAGCCGCTGCTGAGCTCCAGCTGGAAGTGGAAAAAGAACCGGGCTGGATCAAAAAAGAACCGGGCGACCCGTTAAAATTGCTTAGCCGAGGTCCTGGAAGCCTAACACGGCGTGATCTTGTGCAAAAAGCCGCTCCCGAGCTCCAGCTGGAAGTGTAAAAAGAACCAGGCTGGATAAAAAAAAAAAGAACCGGGCTGGATCAAAAAAGAACCGGGCGGCCCGTTAAAATTGCTTAGCCGAGGTCCTGGAAGCCTAACCCGGCGTGATCTTGTGCAAAAAGCCGCTGCCGAGCTCCAGCTGGAAGTGTAAAAAGAACCGGGCTGGATAAAAAAAAGAACCGGGCTGGATCAAAAAAGAACCGGGCGACCCGTTAAAATTGCTTAGCCGAGGTCCTGGAAGCCTAACACGGCGTGTTCTTGTGCAAAAAGCCGCTCCCAAGCTCCAGCTGGAAGTGTAAAAAGAACCGGGCTGGATAAAAAAAAGAACCGGGCTGGATCAAAAAAGAACCGGGCGACCCGTTAAAATTGCTTAGCCGAGGTCCTGGAAGCCTAACACGGCGTGATCTTGTGCAAAAAGCCGCTCCCGAGCTCCAGCTGGAAGTGTAAAAAGAACCAGGCTGGATAAAAAAAAGAACCGGGCTGGATCAAAAAAGAACCGGGCGACCCGTTAAAATTGCTTAGCCGAGGTCCTGGAAGCCTAACCCGGCGTGATCTTGTGCAAAAAGCCGCTCCCGAGCTCCAGCTGGAAGTGTAAAAAGAACCAGGCTGGATAAAAAAAAGAACCGGGCTGGATCAAAAAAGAACCGGGCGACCCGTTAAAATTGCTTAGCCGACGTCCTGGAAGCCTAACACGGCGTGATCTTGTGCAAAAAGCCGCTCCCGAGCTCCAGCTGGAAGTGTAAAAAGAACCGGGCTGGATAAAAAAAGAACCGGGCTGGATCAAAAAAGAACCGGGCGACCCGTTAAAATTGCTTAGCCGAGGTCCTGGAAGCCTAACACGGCGTGTTCTTGTGCAAAAAGCCGCTCCCGAGCTCCAGCTGGAAGTGTAAAAAGAACCAGGCTGGATAAAAAAAAGAACCGGGCTGGATCAAAAAAGAACCGGGCGACCCGTTAAAATTGCTTAGCCGACGTCCTGGAAGCCTAACACGGCGTGATCTTGTGCAAAAAGCCGCTCCCGAGCTCCAGCTGGAAGTTTAAAAAGAACCGGGCTGGATCAAAAAAAGAACCGGGCTGGTTCAAAAAAGAACCGGGCGACCCGTTAAAATTGCTTAGCCGAGGTCCTGGAAGCCTAACACGGCGTGATCTTGTGCAAAAAGCCGCTCCCGAGCTCCAGCTGGAAGTGTAAAAAGAACCGGGCTGGATAAAAAAAAGAACCGGGCTGGATCAAAAAAGAACCGGGCGACCCGTTAAAATTGCTTAGCCGAGGTCCTGGAAGCCTAACACGGCGTGTTCTTGTGCAAAAAGCCGCTCCCGAGCTCCAGCTGGAAGTGTAAAAAGAACCAGGCTGGATAAAAAAAAGAACCGGGCTGGATCAAAAAAGAACTGGGCGACCCGTTAAAATTGCTTAGCCGAGGTCCTGGAAGCCTAACACGGCGTGTTCTTGTGCAAAAAGCCGCTCCCGAGCTCCAGCTGGAAGTGTAAAAAGAACCGGGCTGGATCAAAAAAAGAACCGGGCTGGTTCAAAAAAGAACCGGGCGACCCGTTAAAATTGCTTAGCCGAGGTCCTGGAAGCCTAACACGGCGTGATCTTGTGCAAAAAGCCGCTCCCGAGCTCCAGCTGGAAGTGTAAAAAGAACCGGGCTGGATAAAAAAAAGAACCGGGCTGGATCAAAAAAGAACCGGGCGACCCGTTAAAATTGCTTAGCCGAGGTCCTGGAAGCCTAACACGGCGTGTTCTTGTGCAAAAAGCCGCTCCCGAGCTCCAGCTGGAAGTGTAAAAAGAACCAGGCTGGATAAAAAAAAGAACCGGGCTGGATCAAAAAAGAACTGGGCGACCCGTTAAAATTGCTTAGCCGAGGTCCTGGAAGCCTAACACGGCGTGTTCTTGTGCAAAAAGCCGCTCCCGAGCTCCAGCTGGAAGTGTAAAAAGAACCGGGCTGGATAAAAAAAGAACCGGGCGACCCGTTAAAATTGCTTAGCCGAGGTCCTGGAAGCCTAACACGGCGTGATCTTGTGCAAAAAGCCGCTCCCGAGCTCCAGCTGGAAGTGTAAAAAGAACCGGGCTGGATAAAAAAAGAACCGGGCTGGATCAAAAAAGAACCGGGCGACCCGTTAAAATTGCTTAGCCGAGGTCCTGGAAGCCTAACACGGCGTGTTCTTGTGCAAAAAGCCGCTCCCGAGCTCCAGCTGGAAGTGTAAAAAGAACCAGGCTGGATAAAAAAAAGAACCGGGCTGGATCAAAAAAGAACCGGGCGACCCGTTAAAATTGCTTAGCCGACGTCCTGGAAGCCTAACACGGCGTGATCTTGTGCAAAAAGCCGCTCCCGAGCTCCAGCTGGAAGTGTAAAAAGAACCGGGCTGGATCAAAAAAAGAACCGGGCTGGTTCAAAAAAGAACCGGGCGACCCGTTAAAATTGCTTAGCCGAGGTCCTGGAAGCCTAACACGGCGTGTTCTTGTGCAAAAAGCCGCTCCCGAGCTCCAGCTGGAAGTGTAAAAAGAACCGGGCTGGATAAAAAAAAGAACCGGGCTGGTTCAAAAAAGAACCGGGCGACCCGTTAAAATTGCTTAGCCGAGGTCCTGGAAGCCTAACACGGCGTGATCTTGCCCGAAATTCGGCCTCTATACTTCCATTTTAGGTACCAGGCGCTCATAGTGTGTTGGTCCCACTAGTCAGTGTACTGGTCCCACTCGCTAGTGTACTGGTCCCCCTAGTCAGTGTACTCATCCAGTTACCCCCCGTTTTCCAAAACACAATCGGCACGTATAAGGGGGGGACTCCTGAGAGAGATGAGGTATATGCCAGCGCAACACCAATCCGCTCCGCGCTGGTTCCCATGTCGGCTACGGATGAATAAAACCAGCCTGTCCCCCCTGGAGCTCACGAGACACGGAATTTTTTCTAAGTGCCAACGGCTCTTCCGAGCAAACGTGTCCGCTCCGGCTGGTTCCCCCGTCGGCCTCGAATGACGAAAAATGCCGGTCTCCGCCCGGAGCTCATGACAAACGAAAAATTTTCTAAGTGCCAACGGCACTTGCGAGCGAATGTGTCCGCTCGGCGCTGGTTCCCGGGTCGAACCCGGAAGACGAAAAACGCCGGTCTCCGCCCGGAGCTCATGACAAACGAAAAATTTTCTAAGTGCCAACGGCACTTGCGAGCGAATGTGTCCGCTCGGCGCTGGTTCCCGGGTCGAACCCGGAAGACGAAAAATGCCGGTCACCGCCCGGAGCTCATGACAAACGAAAAATTTTCTAAGTGCCAACGGCACTTGCGAGCGAATGTGTCCGCTCGGCGCTGGTTCCCGGGTCGAACCCGGAAGACGAAAAACGCCGGTCTCCGCCCGGAGCTCATGACAAACGAAAAATTTTCTAAGTGCCAACGGCACTTGCGAGCGAATGTGTCCGCTCGGTGCTGGTTCCCGGGTCGGACCCGGAAGACGAAAAACGCCGGTCCTCGCCTGGAGGTCCCAGCAAAATCGGCGAAAAAACGACTAAGTGTCAACTTTCGAAAAAAACGGCTAAGTGTCGACTTTCGAAAAAACGGCTAAGTGTCAACTTTCGAAAAAACGGCTAAGTGTCAACTTTCGAAAAAACGACTAAGTGTCGCCTCTCTGAAAAAACGGCTAAGTGTCGCCTCTCTGAAAAAACGACTAAGTGTCGCCTCTCTGAAAAAACGACTAAGTGTCGCCTCTCTGAAAAAACGGCAAAGTGCCCACGGCTCTGCGGGCTCGTGCATCCGACCCGCGCCGGTTCCCCAGCCGGCCTGAAATAAGGCAAAACCAGGCTCTCCCCCTGGAGCTCAGAGCCAATTGTGGCGAAAAAACGACTAAGTGTCAACTTTCGAAAAAACGACTAAGTGTCAACTTTCCAAAAAAACGGCTAAGTGTCGACTTTCGAAAAAACGGCTAAGTGTCAACTTTCGAAAAAACGACTAAGTGTCGCCTCTGAAAAAACGACTAAGTGTCGCCTCTCTGAAAAAACGACTAAGTGCCCACGGCTCTGCGGGGTTTGTGAGTCCGCCCCGCGCCGGTTCGGCGGTCGGCCTCAAAAAGCGAAAAATCAGCCTCTCTCCCTGGAGCTCACCAAAAATTTGTCGAAATTTTTCTAAGTTCTCCTCGAGGTACCAGGGGGTGAGGTACCCGGGCTAAGGTGCAGTACCTTTTTTGGTCTTCAGGTGCGCCAGAGTACAATGAAATGGTCCCAGTAGTCAGTGTACTCATCGACTTTCCCCCCGTTTTCCAAAGCACCTCGTTTACGAGTATGGAGGAGATGGTGCTGGTCTCCCCACGGCGTCGGACACGCCGTCCTCGACAGCACAAGGTCGGATAGAAGACCTGAAAAGCGCCGTGGCACGCGCTGGAGGTGTCACTGTGGCGAAAAAGTGACTAAGTGTCAACTTTCGAAAAAACGACAAAGTGTCACCTCTCTGAAAAAACGGCAAAGTGTCAACTTTCGAAAAAACGACTAAGTGTCAACTTTCGAAAAAACGACTAAGTGTCACCTCTCTGAAAAAATGGCAAAGTGTCAACTGCGAATGTGGTGGTGCATGGAAGGAAGTGGAGGACGGCCGCCTCCTTAAACACAGGCCGAAGAGGAGCGTCAGGGCCGGCTCCTTAAACACGGACCGAGTGTCGCCCTTAACACAGACCAAGCGGAGGACGGCCGCCTCCCTAAATACAGGCCGAACCGGAGCGCGAGGGCCAGGCTCCTTAAACACGGACCGAGTGTCGCCCTTAACACAGACCAAGGGGAGGACGGCCGCCTCCTTAAACACAGGCCGGAGAGGAGCGTCAGGGCCAGGCTCCTTAAACATGGACCGAGTGTCGCCCTTAACACAGACCAAGCGGAGGACGGCCGCCTCCCTAAATACAGGCCGAACCGGAGCGCGAGGGCCAGGCTCCTTAAACACGGACCGAGTGTCGCCCTTAACACAGACCAAGGGGAGGACGGCCGCCTCCTTAAACACAGGCCGGAGAGGAGCGTCAGGGCCAGGCTCCTTAAACATGGACCGAGTGTCGCCCTTAACACAGACCAAGGGGAGGACGGCCGCCTCCTTAAACACAGGCCGGAGAGGAGCGTCAGGGCCAGGCTCCTTAAACATGGACCGAGTGTCGCCCTTAACACAGACCAAGGGGAGGACGGCCGCCTCCTTAAACACAGGCCGGAGAGGAGCGTCAGGGCCAGGCTCCTTAAACATGGACCGAGTGTCGCCCTTAACACAGACCAAGGGGAGGACGGCCGCCTCCTTAAACACAGGCCGGAGAGGAGCGTCAGGGCCAGGCTCCTTAAACATGGACCGAGTGTCGCCCTTAACACAGACCAAGCGGAGGACGGCCGCCTCCCTAAATACAGGCCGAACCGGAGCGCGAGGGCCGCTCCTTAAACACGGACCGAGTGTCGCCCTTAACACAGACCAAGGGGAGGACGGCCGCCTCCTTAAACACAGGCCGAACCGGAGCGCGAGTGTCGCTCCTTAAACACGGACCGAGTGGAGGACGGCCGCCTCCTTAAACACAGGCCGAACAAAATGACACAAAGTGTCAACTGCGAATGTTGTCCATCCAAGGAAGGAGCGTGATGCCCGGCCGGCTCCTTAAACACAGGCCGAGAGTCGCCCCGGACGGTCCGCCTCGCGGCGCCCGCCCGCTCGGATAAAATGACACAAAGTGTCAACTGCGAATGTTGTCCATCCAAGGAAGGAGCGTGATGCCCGGCCGGCTCCTTAAACACAGGCCGAGAGTCGCCCCGGACGGTCCGCCTCGCGGCGCCCGTCTGCTCGGATAAAATGACACAAAGTGTCAACTGCGAATGTTGTCCATCCAAGGAAGGAGCGTGATGCCCGGCCGGCTCCTTAAACACAGGCCGAGAGTCGCCTCGGACGGTCCGCCTCGCGGCGCCCGCCCGCTCGGATAAAATGACACAAAGTGTCAACTACGAATGTTGTCCATCCAAGGAAGGAGCGTGATGCCCGGCCGGCTCCTTAAACACAGGCCGAGAGTCGCCCCGGACGGTCCGCCTCGCGGCGCCCGTCTGCTCGGATAAAATGACACAAAGTGTCAACTACGAATGTTGTCCATCCAAGGAGGGAGCGTGATGCCCGGCCGGCTCCGAAAACACAGGCCGAGAGTCGCCCCGGACGGTCCGCCTCGCGGCGCCCGTCTGCTCGGATAAAATGACACAAAGTGTCAACTACGAATGTTGTCCATCCAAGGAGGGAGCGTGATGCCCGGCCGGCTCCGAAAACACAGGCCGAGAGTCGCCCCGGACGGTCCGCCTCGCGGCGCCCGTCTGCTCGGATAAAATGACACAAAGTGTCAACTGCGAATGTTGTCCATCCAAGGAAGGAGCGTGATGCCCGGCCGGCTCCTTAAACACAGGCCGAGAGTCGCCCCGGACGGTCCGCCTCGCGGCGCCCGCCCGCTCGGATAAAATGACACAAAGTGTCAACTACGAATGTTGTCCATCCAAGGAAGGAGCGTGATGCCCGGCCGGCTCCTTAAACACAGGCCGAGAGTCGCCCCGGACGGTCCGCCTCTCGAGGCGCCCGCCCGCTCGGATAAAATGACACAAAGTGTCAACTGCGAATGTTGTCCATCCAAGGAAGGAGCGTGATGCCCGGCCGGCTCCTTAAACACAGGCCGAGAGTCGCCCCGGACGGTCCGCCTCGCGGCGCCCGCCCGCTCGGATAAAATGACACAAAGTGTCAACTACGAATGTTGTCCATCCAAGGAGGGAGCGTGAGGCCCGGCCGGCTCCGAAAACACAGGCCGAGAGTCGCCCCGGACGGTCCGCCTCTCGAGGCGCCCGCCCGCTCGGATAAAATGACACAAAGTGTCAACTACGAATGTTGTCCATCCAAGGAGGGAGCGTGATGCCCGGCCGGCTCCGAAAACACAGGCCGAGATTCGACCCCGGACGGGCCGTCTTCTCCCGGCGCCCGCCCGCGTACGCCCCCCATCCCCGGTCGCCCGTCTGCTCCCGGCGGGCCTCCGAGTACCCCCTCACCCAAC